>NW_007245944.1:65637-67831 GCF_000164805.1 Carlito syrichta
GCAGTGGCCGGGAGCGGCCACTGCATTCCAGTCTGGGTGACAGAGTGAGACTCCAACTCAACAACAAAAAAAATGTTTTAAAAAATTCTCCTTTGACTTTAACTGTCAATTTCAGTTTCTTTCTGTGCTTCCCAAGAGGTAACGATTACAACAAGTTGGTATGTAAACTCGGGCTTTTTCTGCATGTTAACATTCATATAGATAGAATGATCTTTCAGCATGATATCATTTATGTGAATATACACAGAGCCACATAAAGCAGTATTATATAATTTCAATTGCTTTATGTGGCTCTGGGTATATTCACATAAATGACATCATGCTGAATGATCACACATATGATATATATCATCTTATGTGATAATGCTTTACATGGCTCTGTGTATATTATATAATTATATTTATATATCATTTATATATTATATATAATTTTATTTTATATTCATATAACGTATGCTGGGTTTAGGTGATCCTTCTGCCTCAGTCTTCCAAGTAACAGGAACCTCAGGTGTGTGCTACCATGTCTGGTTTATTTTTTGATTTATTGTAGAGACGAGGTCTCACCAAGTTCTCCAGGCTGATCTTGAACCCCCAGGCTCAGGCAATCCTCTTGCCTTAGCCTCCCAAAGTGCTGGGATAACAGGCTGAGCCACTGCGCACGGCCTATATATAATTTATGTATAATTCTGTAATATATATATTACTTGATACTGCTTTATGTGGCTCTGTGTATATTCATATAAATGATATCATACTGAATGATCATTTTACACTTTGCTTTTTTTCAATATTGTTTCTTGGAGCTCTTACCGTGTTAGCACATTTAGATCTACATCAATCTTTTTAATTATTTCATTGATGCACCACAATTTGTGCACTTGTTCCCTCGTTGTTGGGTATTTAGGTAGTTTCCAATTTTTGCCAAATTGTTACTAAAAGTGTTGCCATACATACACATGTTTGTACATGCCATTTCATACTAACATGCAATTTTAATGGTAGAAGTGAAGATGTTGAATTGTTACTTAAAAGCATGTCTAGCCTGTAGTGTAATAGAGCACCTATGTTCTCACAATTTTTCAAGGAATGATACTAATTTTACTCCCTTTTGATGAACTGTTTATGTGATTCTTTTAATCCTTGAAGCAAACCCTGTTAGGCTGAGTTGATTATTGTCCTCATTTACATACAGTGTGCTACACAATATAGAGAGATTCCTTATATAGACTCTTTTTTAGTTCTCAGAACTGCATTATGAGATAGGAATTTTAGTCATTTTGATTCGGGATGAGATATGTAAGGCTGGGAAGGAGACTGAGCAAAGTAGGAGGGAGGGCCCAAGAAACACTGGAATTATCTTTTGGAGGGTGGGCCCCTTGTAGTATACTTGGAATTTGCTTCTCTGGATCAAACCGCCAACCAAAACTTTTTCCTGGAAGTTCTGAGAAGGTTGTGTTACCATTTGTGGAAGAAACATCCCTGAGTTGTGGCAAACAGGTGACTGGTTCTTCTACCATGACGATGCACTTGCCCACACTGCAATGACTGTTCTGCAGTTTTTGGTCAACAGTGGCATGACCCTATGTCCCACCCTCCCCATTCACCTGATCTCATCCTGAGCAAAATTTTTTTTTTTCTGTTTCCCCAGATGAAAAAAGTCTGTAAAAGGAAACATTTTGCCAATGTGGAAGTGGTGAAATAAAAATGGCAGAAGCCTCAAAAGGCATCAAAATAGATGAGTTCAAAAACTGCTTTGAGTAGTGGAAAAAAGTCTCGATAGGTGTATTGCATCAAACGAATAGTACTTTTTATTTTTTATAATCAATATTTTTTTATTATGATATTGTGGGGTACAGTTAAGGGTTAGGTATACAAATATGCTTCCTTCAGGCACCCTTGTTGATAAGAGATGTCTCCCCATCCCTAGACAGATATTTACTACTGTTAATCCCACCTTCCTTCCCCTCCCCCCCATAGTTTCCCACCACTGTCAGTCATTTTCTTATAGTATTACGTTGAATGTTCAAGGTCCACTATATGAGTGAGAACATGTGATACTCAGATCTTTGTTTCTGTGAGAGGTCACTCAGTATTATAGACTCTAGTTCCATCCAGGTTGTTGCGAAATTCATGATTTTGTTCTTTTTTATGGCTGCATAGTATTCCATCATGTATATGTACCACATTTTTAAAA
>NW_007245944.1:68151-74298 GCF_000164805.1 Carlito syrichta
AACCCATGGGCTCAGGCAATCCACTCACTTCGGCCTCCCAAAGTGCTGGGATTACAGGCTGAGCCACCAAGCCCGGCCAACACAACTTTTAAGTAAATAAATTCCATTTTTTGGGACGACCCCCCCCCAGTGTTGATAGGCATATGCTAACAAGTTAAGGAAACTTTAGGCACATATCTATATGACACCAAAGTCATTGATTGAAAATATACATTCTCACATGTATGCTTGACATCACTCAGAGGAGAAGAATGTATTAAAACAAGCAAAAGCCTAAATACCTTTTCAAGTCAGACATGATTCAGTTCAGAAAGAAAAAGGAGGCTGGGCACGGTGACTCAAACCTGTAATCCCAACACTTTGGATGACCGAGGTGAGAGGATTGCCTGAGCTCACGGGTTCGAGACCAGCCTGGGCAACTTGACGAGACCTCATCTCTACAATAAGTCAAAAAATTAAGTCGGGCTCGGTGGCTCAACCTGTAATCCCGCACTTTGGGAGGCTGAGGTGAGTTGATTGCCTGAGTCCGTGGGTTCGAGACCCGCCTGGGCAACTTGGTGACACCTCATCTCTACAATAAATCAAAAAATGAGCCAGGTGTGGTAGTGCGCGCCTGTAGTTCCAGCTACTCGGAAGGCTGAGGCGGAAGGATCACCGGAGCCCAGCAGGTCGAGGCTGTGGAGGCTGGCAGCAGTCAATGCACTCCAGCCTGCCAGTCTGGGTGACAGAGTGAGACTCCAACTCAAAAAAAAAAAAAAAAAAAAAAATTCGCCAGGTGACAGAGTGAGACTCCAATTCAAAAAAAAAAAAAAAAGAAAGAGAAAGGAAACTGATTTATTTCTGCTAAATAGTTAGGATCAGTTTAAATAGATCATCACCTAAGTTATATACTAGAAGTAATGAGCTTTATTTACAATAGCATTATTCAGAAATAATAAATTTCTGACGTGTAATTTTATAACTTTTTTTCATAAACTACCATAAAACAAGGAAGAAACTAAAATTTTAAAATAAAAGCAGAATTGAATTAATAATGTCTTCCAAAGTTACCAATAGTTAAGAGGCTTTATCCCCCTCTTACAGCATCTGCGCCTATATTCAGCTGAAGGATGGACCAGCTGTGCTATAGACTCTAGCAAAGGGAAATAGTCTTGAGGGGAGGGACTTATGTTCTAAAGCCCACCCTTGGATTAGGTCAGGTAAGAAGAGTTTGACATACCACAATGTATCAGAATTCACAAAGAAATGTTTACAGTGGAGGACTCTACAGGAAATTTATTCTTGTCTTCTCAATAATTTTTCTGTTTTTGTTCTATCAACACTCTGAATTATATCACTGAACATGGAAACATGAAGTCTTTCTATATTGACCACTGAAAAGTTTTGACAAAATTTGTGACTCATCTGTAGAAAGAAGTTTTAGTCACTGGGAAACATTTTTATTCTTATTCCTGGCTCTACTTTGCATCTCTACTTTTTTTTTCTTTTACCATTCTTTTAATTTTTAATTGTGTATATTTTATTTAACATTGCAAGCTGCTTGCTTAGACATTTGGAAGAAAAATAGAACATAAAAAAGACAAAGATTTTGCTTTACCCATAAGTATGATGTGTTAGAAAGTGAATTTGTCATGGTTCTTTTGGTCATAAATGTCAGAAGGACAGAAATCATAAATCCCCACTTTAGAAAGCCAATTATGTTAGGAGTTAGAAGAATTATGCTCTGGTTTCTTACTCAAACAACATGTCTTTTTGGATAAAGTAGATATCCTAGTGTATTTATTTCTATAATGGAAATATTAATATTAATAGCTGTTCTTTCATCATATAAATTACCTGGACATAATGTATGTAAAAGAAATTTTGTGAACTATAAAGTGAGTGAAACTTCTAATATGTGTAAAGTGAATCCTTAAGTATGCTTTTAATCTATCTGTATTTAGTTATTTCATGGATTTGATTAGAATAAGAAGAAAAATTTTCAAAATAAACCACAGAACATCTAACTTAATTTGCAGCAACTTATCCATAGTTACAAGGAACTGCCTTCTATTTAAATCAGAATTATGACTTTAGTAATTCTATTTACAATAGTTATAACAGGAACACAGCTCGCTGTAACAAAAACTGCTATAACTGAAGAAAAAGATAAATTGCTAAAAATCTGAAGGCTTCTGGAGATAACTTCTAATTTTTTTTTTTTTTGAGTTGGAGTCTCACTCCTTCTCCCAGGCTAGAGTGCAGTGGCACGCTCATGGCCACCCCAGTGTCAACCTTCTGGACTCCAGCGATCCTTCTGCCTCAGCCTTCCCAGAACTACAGACAGGCACTACCACGCCCAGCTATTTTTTTATTTTATTGTGGAGATGAGGTCTCACCAAGTTGCCCAGGCTGGTCTCAAACGGGCGGCAATCTACTCACCTCGGTCTCCCAAAGTGCTGGAATTACAGACTGAGCCACCAAACCCGGCCTTCTTTTTTAATTTTAAAGAGGTAGAGTTCAATTCAGGTTAGGTATACAAATGTTCATTACGCAGGTACCCTTGTTGATGAAGTGTGCCCCTCCCTCCCTTCCCTGGCAGTTTCCCTCAACTGCCAATCCCATCTCCCATAGTCCCCTGGCAGTTTCCTGCTACAGCCAATCCCAAAAACTTGATTTCTAAACCTGCTAACAAAATGCTAAGTCCTTGAATCATCCCTAAATCAAAGCGTAAAATCAAACTGTAGTGGCACAAATGACAACCCTTCTCCCTTTGTTGATGGCTCATTGTCAGTTTAAGAGAATTTGACAAACACTCTGGCAAACACTTTCACCTTCAATGAACCCAACAGAGTCTGCTGCCTGTAGAGATGCAGATTACAGACAGGAAGAAAGCAGTAAACCAATAGCAAAACACAAACATTGTTTTACTACCCTTCAATGTGCTGAGATTTTTTTTTTAACTTTATTTTAAAGATATGGGGTACCGTTCAGGGTTAGGTATACAAATGGTCATTGTGTAGGTAAAGTTTGGGCCTCACTTTGATCCCCACTTGTCCTGAGATTTAAATACTGTATTGCACTATTGTGTTCACTGACAGTTTGCTGAGGAAAGAGAAGGCTACACCAGAAAAAGGTGACTACTAAAATGGAAAACTTTATACAGTAATAGTCAGGAATACATTATGGGCTCAATAAACAAAAAGTTGGCAGATCTTAGAGGACATTCCAGGCAACTTTTCATATTTGGTCTTAAGGTCAAATATTATCACTGTAAAGAATCACAGGAAATCCTACAATCCACCCCTCTGAAGACACTAAAAGGCATGTGTATTTGCACCTTTGACCATCACTTTTCAAGCATGATTGTGGTCGGTTGAAAAATAGCTCCCTCAAAGATGCTCACATCCTAATCTCCAAAATCTATGAATGTTTACCTTACATGATATAAAAGAGTCAGCAACGGAAGACACTATGAAAGAAGCAGGTTGGGGTGATAGGAAGAAGGGGTTCCAAGCCAAGGATACAGTCTACTTCTAGAAGCGGAGAAGGGAAAAAAGGAGTCTCCTCTGAAGCCTCCAGAAGAAATGCAGCCTGAGGACACCTTGATTTCAGACTTTACCTCAAGCACTAGGAATAAACTTCTGGTGATTCTTTGAGGCAACCATAGGAAACTAAAATGACCCTAATTCGCTCCCCAAGGAGCATCCTGAGAGATCATGTAAAAAGAGACATTGTATCATTTTATTCTACTCAAGAAAACCTTTCATTAACTTTATCATTGCCCTCAGGATGAAGTTCACAGCCCTTATCATAGGTTATACGCAATGTCTGGTAAAAAAAAAACAAAACACTCATGCCTATAACCATATCTCCAGCCTCTGCTCAAAACACAGCCATCTTCCTAATGTGTAGTTTTCCTAGACCTCTTCATCTTTCTCGCCAGTCTCTCAGTGTGTCTCAATCTCTGTCTCTGCCTCTCTATCCCTGTCTCTCACTGTGTGTTGCTCTCTATCTCTGCCTCTGTCTCTATATATCTCTGTCTCTTCTACTGTATTTCTCTATCTCAGTCTCTGTCACTCTGTCTCTATTTCTCTGTCTCTCTATGCATTTATCTCTATCTCTGTCTATCTCTGTGTATGTGTGTCTCTCTCTGCTTCTCTCTGTTTCTCTGTATCTGTCTTTCTGTTTCCATCTTTATCTCAGTTTCTTCATCTTTCTTTCTTTGTATCTCTCTCTGTCTCTATCTCAGTCTCCATCGATGTACCTCTCTGCCTCTGTCTTTCTCTCTGTCTGCCTGTCTCTGTTTCTGTCTCTGTGTGTGTGTGTGTCTGCTTGTCTCTGTCTCTGTCGGTTGCTGTGTCTGTCTCTCTCTCCCTCCGCCTATCTGTCTCTTTCTGTCTGTCTGTCTCTCTTTCGCTGTTTCTCTGTCTCTCTCTAGGTCTGGTGATCTCTTTCTCTCTCTCTCTCTCTTCCTTTCTACCTCTCTCTCTGCCTTGGAGGGCCACACTGACCACCTGGGCCAAGTTGAGGTCTCCTCCATGTTTTCTCAGCACCCTGTACTTCCTTTTCATTTAATGCATCTTTTTCAATGCCTGTCTTACCTTTAGACCATAATCTCCATGACAAAGCAAATGGTGCCCAACACATAATATTTACTTAATAAATTTGGAGAGAAGTAAATTATTAATTTGATTATATCTCAGAACATTTTTAGAGCTATAAGTGACCTCCTAGTTGCTAATCTATCCACTCTCCTCTGTTTACAAACAAATAATTGAAGTTCCCAGCGGTAAAATGATTTGTTAATGTCTCACAGCTGGTTAATGAAAGAGCTCTTTTCCGGCCCAACCATCTTTCCATTTATCACACAACAGCTGGTGGTTGTTTGTTGACAACTTATCCAAAAGGAGGGGAAAGGTTCTAGAAGAAAAAAATGCAATATGGTCTGAAAACCCTGGCCTCACTGTTTGGCAACTCTGACTTCCTGTTTTCAGGGAAATCACGCTTACTTCAGCTCTATCCCATGAATTTCATAGCTAGGGAAACTTTTTCCTCATCATAATTATCAGGCCTCAAATAGAAGAAGCTACAAGAGCCTATATAGACTGACAATTTTCAAACTGTGTTTCAGGAATCCCAGGCCTCCTCCTCTGAGAGGTGAAGAGGAAGTAGAGCCTCTCAGCTTTGGGGCCCTGCTTCCTGCTCCATGGAGGCAGCTCATCTTTTATATGCTATATATTTTAGTTTCCACGTAAGCTTACATTTGAAAATAAAGGCTCCCCTGATTAAATAAAGTTTATAATCCATACATTTAATACAATTCTCTAATTTTGTAAGTGAGGAAATTAAAGTCCAAGAAAGGAAGTGATTCGCAAGAGTGACATTGCTAGATTCAAGGCAAGGTTGCTAGTGTAGGTTAAACATAGATAGATACATTTCTTTGTTTTTCTTTGAATTGGAGTCTCACTCCGTAGCTCAGGCTGGAATACAGTGGCACTTTCACGGCCATCCCAGCTTCGACTCGCTGTGCTCTGGCGATCCTTCCGCCTCAGCCTTCCAAGTAGACAGAACTACAGGCAGGTGCTACCACGCCTCTATTTATTGTAGAGATGAGGTCTCGCCAAGTTGTCCGGGCTGGTCTTGAACCTGTGGGCTCAGGCAATCCACTCACCTTGGCCTCCCAAAGTGCTGGGATTACAGGCTGAGTCACCGAGCACAACAGGCTGAGTCACTGAGCCCGACCTACAGATATATTTCTTAGAGGCAGTTTTTAGTTTTTAGTAAGGAAGCATCCAGGCATCTTGTCTGTAAATCAAACCACACTGTGGGTTGGAATGTGGATTCAATGTGGACTCCCAGTCCACTAAACCCCCTCAACTCATCAAAGGAAAAACCTACCAAGGTGTTTCCCAACCGGGAATCAACAGCTATAGAAATGTTAATCAGACCACCTTTTAGCTCTTAGTCACCAAGTCTGGTAGCTCAGCTAACCAAAGGCAAAATATGTGTCAGGGAAAAGCCCATCTCTCAAAGGTGAAGACCTGGCAATTTCTCCACTGTGGCTATCTGTTGCCCACACAGCATATCAATTACTGTGCAAATATATCTAGCTTTTTTTTTTTTTTTAGTCAGAGTCTCACTCTGTCACCCAGGCTGGAGTGCAGT
>NW_007245944.1:74318-109828 GCF_000164805.1 Carlito syrichta
GTGATCCTTCCACCTCAGCCTTCCAAGTAGCTGGAACTACTGGCGTGTACTACCACATCCTTGATTTATTACAGAGATGAGGTCTTTATAATAAATCAAGTTGCCCGGGCGGGTCTCGAACCCGCAGGCTCAGGCAATCCTCTCGCTTTGGCCTCCCAAAGTGCTGGGATTACAGGCTGAGCCACCGAGCCCGGCCTACATCTAGCTTTTAGTCAAGAGCGAAAGTGCAGTCTTTCTTTCAAGAAACTTACTTGTGTCAGCTGTCTTTCTGGCATAATTTTCTTTTTCTCCCTTTCATTTACTAATAAACTCTGTTTAAAAAATTTCACTGGCCATTTTGAAATTCCTTTCAGTGTCGACAAAAAGAGACCATGAGTTTTTCACTGCATCCCACCCGGCATAGGTTTCACAATGGGCTCTCTTGACTCTTTGTGTTCCGACCATAACCTTTTCTCTTCACAAATAATTTCTTCATATTATCACACACACCATGAAAGGAAAGGAGAAGCAGGGAGGAGATCTGGTTCTTGTTAAGATTACTGCCAGTGAAGTTAAGCTTTGAAAGGAGGGAACCTCTAAAATGTAGAACATACTTTAGAATATATTTAGTTTTAAGTAGCCATTCTAAAGCACAATTCACATAGCCATTTTAAACTGCACAGCTTACACGTTCACATACCATGCCCCTTCTTAATCACTAGTGAGAGGAATGTTTTAGTTTAGAAGCAAGTAATTATACAAAATTCCTTGAGCAAGTCCAGCTTGCTAACAGTTTGACTTTTAGCTGCTTGCATTGATACCTTGTTATCAGTTGCCAGTGATAACCTCCTATATCAAGGGGAGTCATGTTTATGTACTTGTTGTTATCACCCAACTGTGACTACCCCCAGCCCACCACCTCAAGGACACAGGCTGCTGGTGCCTGGCGATGTCAAGAAACGTGATTCGTGTGACTGCTATAGAGACTGAAGAATCTACAGCCCTGGACATTCCTTGGATCCAGACCCCTCTGGGCCCAGCCCCCGCCTTCTCCAAAGGCTCTTAAATATACCTAACCCTTGGCCACTCGAGGCCACACTTGCCTCTGCGTTGTCAGCCCCCTTTCCAATCTTTGAAAGGTGAATAATAAATTTCACTTCTTTCTACTTTCTTACTTGGCTACAGTCGTGCATTATTCCCACGCCACCAGCCCACCTTGCCTCAGTCGACCCTTTCGGTCTTCCAACCTCACTCCACCTCAGGACCTCAGCTTTCTTCATCTTTCCTTGCCTGTCTCTGCCTCATAGATGCAGTAAGCAGCTGCTCTCTTGCCCTCTCCCTGCTCTCAGAAAAATTTCTATCCTCATCAGAAGGTGAGAATAGCAGTTCTTCATCTTCTTCCTGGGGGTGCAGGGACAGGGAAGACAGATTACACCTGAAACCTGAGCTCTCCCTATGGAAGGAAAATTGTTACCTCCGCAAAAAGGTAAAACTGAAGTTTCAGACTTTAGTGAAGTTATTCTTTTATTACAGGAAAGGGTCTGACAGCAGGAAAGTTTGTTTCTCAGAGCTCTGATACCACAATACACGTGTAATCACCTGTTATATCTATGAAAAAATTAACAATAATAAAAAAAACCATACCAAAAGAGAACTTGGCTGGCTGTGAGGCAGGGAGCCCTTCCCCTAAGCCTAATAAAATTAAGGCCTTCCCAAGACAGAGTAGGGGCTCCCTTAGCACAATAAGATAAAAGCCTTCCCAGAATAAGGAAAGAGTTCTTCTAGTACCAGAAGATAAGAACTTTCTTGGAAGATTCATATTAGAAAGGAATGTAGCCCCAATCTGTAGTGTGCGTGTGTAACTCTGCTGTAAACTTAAGCTGTGAAATACCCAATTAGCCTGTATGTTACTAATATGTAAGCCTTATCAGGGGTTCAAAGAAGCTAAAAATGTATAAAAGGCAATGCCCCGTGCGCTCGGGGCTCAGCCTTTGGATGTGAATCTGCTGAGCCAGTCGGTGCCAGTACGAATAAAACTGCTTCCTGGCTTTGGTGTCCCGATTCTCTCTATAAAATCCTGCCACATTTGCGCTGACACATGGAACTCCTGCCATCCACACTCTCAGGTACAGATACATTTCTCCAAATACAAAGATTCAAGTTCAAAACCAAGAAAGGGAAATATTTGAGTGCCAAAAGGAGAGTACAAAAAAAAAAAAAAGTCAGAGAGGCAAAGGGGAGCTGAAGCCCGGTGGCTCAGGAGCTTGCTGAGCCAGATGTAGACCTGACAGCAGGGTCCTGGGACTTCAAGGGCTGTTTTTTGGGCAATGGGGAGGGACATCACAGTCCAGGCCGCTGGTCCTATACACAATGTTCAAGGGGGTACAGGACTTTTTTGGGAGTCAAGAAGACCTGTGTCTACCTAGGTGTGAGGTCTTTGTTCACATTGACTGCAAACCGAGAAATTACCATAAATACTGGTTCAGTCTGCGTACAGTATAAGGTCTCAGTAGAGGCAAAGCTTAAACCATCTTGGAGGAACAACTCTATAAACCAGGGCAAACCCGTCTCCCACAGCAAACAACCCTGTTGGGAAAGGAGCTCAAAACTCATAAATTACAAACCACACAAGGAAGCAAGCCACCAAATATCAGCAGAAACAACACATGGGAAAATTTGCATGCTATGACCTAGATGCAACTGAACATTCTTAAGTTTCTTTCTTTCTTTCCCTCTTTCTTTTTTTCTTTCTTTTGGAAAACATCACAGCTGTAGTTTTTAGTTGAAGGAGGTTTTTGTCATTGCAGAATTATGGACCTTGCATCATACAGATGCTGGAAAGGACCTCAACAAACCTTATTTTACAGATGGGAAAACAAAGACTCAGAAAGGGGAAGTTACTCGTGTAAAGCCATCATTAATTTAGTGACAAAATGAGGAATAGAATTCAAGTATCAGATTCCTAGATTCCCAGATTCCTAGCTGCATGCTATTTTTTTCTCTCCTGTGGTGCCCTCATTTCTCAAGGTAAAATTTAAAAATCTAGCTTCAAGAGAGGATCAGAAGAAAAGAGGAACAAAAAGACCTACCCAGGCTGGGAAACACCTAGAGCTAGGACCCTAGTTCTTATTTAACAAAGCTCCAATTTCCCCCCCTAATAAACATGTTTCCTGTTGTATTTGCATTGTACTAACCTGTTCCTCTTTCCTAGTCTTCCCCTGCTCAGTCTTCCTTCTGATTGTTATGATGTTACAAGTGTTACTACAATTGAGGAAAATCAGGTTCTTTGATAGTCTCCTCTTCCTTCTCAACCTCTGCTCCACCCTGCTTATACACATATGTAGAAAGATTAGGAAGAGGGAGAAAGGTGAGACCGGGTACCTTTAGACCAGTCTTACTAACTGCAGATAACTGGCAAGGATGAGAAACCAGAGGAGTATGGAACTGGCTATGGGTTCAGTCCTGCAGGGCCAGAGCCTTGAAGACCAGCTCAGATGTAAATAAGACAAAAGCTTTTGGCACATAGGAACACTCCCTCTGGGTTTTATTATTATTTACTACATAAGACACCAGGTTTATGCCATCCCAAATTCACCAAGAATAAAGTTTCAGACCAAAAAATGAAATAATTTTACAATAAGAAATACAGGCCGAGCCTGGTGACTCAGGCCCATAATCCCAGAACTTTGGGAAGTTGAGGTGAGAGGATTACCTGAACCCACGGGTAACCTGAACCCTGGGAAACTCGGCAAGACCTCATCTCTACAATAGATCAAAAAAATTAGCTGGACGAGGTGGCTACTTGAAGTACAAGTAGTGCCAGCTACTTGAAAGGCTGAGGCGGAAGGATCTCCTGAGAGGCTGTGGTGGCCATGAGTGTGCCACTGCACTGCAGCCTGGGCGACAGAGTTAGACTCCAACTCAAAAAAAAAAAAAAAAGAAAGAAAGAAATACAAATGGCACAAGCTAGAGGCAGAGTAAATGCTTTAAAATGCTGAAGTACATTGAAACAAAAATTTTATGAAAATGTTACTTGGACTTGAGTGTTCATTCTCAACCAGTCATGGCCTGTCTTTTCGAGGAAATGTTTAAGAAATATTGTCAGATTTTCCTGCCTTTTTCACTTCTTTATTCATTCAATATAAGCAAATATTGATTGAACATCTTCATACTAAACCCCTGTGCTATAAACCGGGAATAGAATGATGAACCAAAAATGCAGTCCCTGCCTTTAAGGAGCTTATGTTTACTAGGGAAAGATTCAAGCAAAAAGTCCATTGTTTTTTTGGTTTGCTTTGGCTTAAACATTTATTTCTTACAGATCTGGAGACTGGGAAGTCCATGTTCAATGAGCTATCACATTCAGTTCCTAATGGCTCTCTTCCTGGCTTGCATATGGCTGCCTTCTCCATAGTTCTCACATGGCAGAGACAAGGAGAGAAGGAGAGAGAGAGGGAGAGAGAGAAGAGGGGGGAGGAGAGAGAAAGAGAGAGAAAGAGAGAGAGAGAGAGAGAGAGAGAGCAAGAGAGAGCTCATGTGTGCTGCTCTATCTTCCTCTTTTTGTAAGGACACTAATGATATGATGGAGGCCTACCCTTATGACCTCATCCAAACCTAATTTCCTCCCAAAAGCCCCACCTGCAAATACCATGATATTGAAATACAGAGTAACAAATGCAAGGGTTGTTACCGGAGCATATAAGAGGAACATTATTATATTATGTAATGCTCTACATTAATTAATGTTTTATTGAAAGCTGAAATCTCAGGACAGCAAATGTAAAGGAGTAGGGGAGAAAAAGTAAAGGAGGAGAAGAAGCAAAGCTAAAGAGGTATAGTACTGAGCTGGTCACAGCTCAGTCAAAAGCACAGGCAGTTGTTAATCATACAGTTGTATCCAAACAGAGCACATGTAACCACCAGGGCTCAGGAAAGTCCACTGAGGGAGAAAGAAAGAGGGAATTGTCGGCCGGATTCCTCCTGCCTCTCGTCTCTGATTCATCAATGTTCATAGCCATATGGAATTAAGTCCTCTGCACTTCTGGGTTGTGCAGTGCTGCTGACCAGACCCTGGAGAAGCCAGATGCCACACATAATGGCTAGGTGCCTTAGTGGAGTCCAGCAGTGATGGGAGGAACCAGAGTCTCCTCGAGGTCATTCATGTTTAGGGTCTCCAGGTATAATATAGGATGCTCAATTAAATTTCAATTTTACAAATGAAAGTGTGTCCTTCACAATATCATGAATGCAGCTGTAGGACATTTTCTTAAGCCAAAACTAATTCAGAAACAAAATAAAATACTGCATTTTTCTCACTCATAAGTGAGAACTAAAAAGAGAGTACACATGGACATAAACATGGGAATAATACACTGGGGATTCCAAAGTGGGGGAGGAGGAAGAGAGGCAAGCATTAAAAAAAAACTACCTACTGGATACTATGTTCTCTATTTGGGTGAGCTCAAACCCCAGTATTGCATAATAGGCCCCAGTAACAAATCTGTATGTGCACCTCCTGAATCTAAATTTAAACAATTTTTTTTTTGCGTTGGAGTCTCACTCTGTCGCCCAGACTGGAGTGCAGTGGCCACTCCCAGCCACCACAGCCTCGACCTGCTGGGCTCCAGCGATCCTTCCGCCTCAGCCTTCCGAGTAGCCGGAATTACAGGCGCGTGCTACCACGCACGGCTAATTTTTTGATTTATTGTAGAGATGAGGTCTCGCCTGCCCAGGCGGGTCTTGAACCAGCGGGCTCAGGCAATCCACTCACCTCAGCCTCCCAAAGGCACGGGATTACAGGCTGAGCCACCGAGCCCGGCTAAATTTAAACAATTTAATTTTCAGTAAACAATGAATAATTTTCAAGTATAAGTATTCTCTAAATATTATGTGACCCAATAATGAAACAAGAATAGAAATATGAAATCTGCCAGCAGTTAACCCAGAAAGACTGAATGCAGGTCAATCACTTCTTTTGTTCAAATCTTTCTCAAAGAGGAAGTCATGTGACAGAGAAATGTAGGGACTGAGAAGTAATGACATAAGAGAAAAGGGTCAACTGTTTTCAGCTGAAGGAGAATGCAAGAGGCACTTTTCATATTTGGCTGATGTCGTTAGGAAGCCTGAAGGAAGCTGGGGAGGGGAAGTTGGTTGGTCCAACAACTCAGTCCTTGTAGAACTTAGTTCGAAGGTAGATGAAAAGGGAGGAATGGCTCTGAGGGATCGTTCTGGCTTCTAGGCTTTTAAAATGACAGTAAATTTGACACTGACTACTCTAAATGGATGCCTGACCAGTAACAGGCGCTCAATAAGTATTTATTTAATGGAATGGTGAAATAGGCTTCCATTAGAATGTCCTTGAGAACTGTGTTGAGAATGATACTGAGGTAGCCTCGGAGTTCAGTAGATATCAAGGGTGTGACTGATTAGTGATGTCTACCATGCTATGGAATAGGGTTGTTAAAGTCTAAAGGCCAAAAAGGGTAAGTCTTTGCCACATCAGGGTGTGCTTATTGATTTTTATTTTGTTTTTGAGTTGGAGTCTCACTCTGTCGCCCAGGCTGGAGTGCAGTGGCACGCTCCTGGCCACCGCAGACTTGACCTGTTAGGCTCAGACGATCCTTCCGCCTCAGCCTTCCAAGAGCTGGAACTACAGGTGCGTGCTACCATGACTGGCTAATTTTTGATTTATTGCAGAGACGAGGTCTCACCAAGTTGCCCGGGTGGGTCTCAAACCCGCAGTCTCAGGCAATCTACTCGCTTCAGCCTCCCAAAACACTGGGATTTCAGGCTGAGCCACTGAGCCTGACCCCTTATTGATTTATCTGATGCTTTTTTTTTTTCTTTAGTAGATGGTGGTCTCACTATGTTGCCCAGGCTGTCCTCAAACTCCTGGAGTCAAGCAATCCTCCTTGTTCTGAAGTAGTTAGGGTTACAGGTGCATACCACTCCCAGCGCTTCTTTAATATCGTGGAAGTATCACCTTAAATCACTAACATATATTCTCCAAATCTAAATTTGAAAAGTGGCAAAGAAAAAAAAATGGGCAGAATGGGAATAATTGATGAGGAGAAAAATGATCAGGGAAAGTGGAAGGAAGAGAGGAATGAAAAGAGTGTTAATAACAACAAAAGAAATCAAATGGGAGAAAAGAAATTAAACAGTTGAGGCTGCCAAATTCTGGTTCAGTTTTTAATGGGAATGTGAAGAATTGCACCCGGGCCTTCTGTTTTTACCCTCCAGATTAAAAGGAATCATGACGCCGGGCTCGGTGGCTCAGCCTGTAATCCCGCGCCTTTGGGAGGCTGAGGTGAATGGTTTGCCTGAGCCCGCGGGTTTGAGACCCACCTGGGCAGCGAGACCTCATCTCTACAATAAATCAAAAAATCAGCCGGGCGTGGTAGCGCATGCCTGTAATCATTCTGGCTACTTGGAACGCTGAGGCGGAAGGATCGCCGGAGCCCAGCAGGTCGAGGCTGCGGTGGCCGGGAGCGGCCACTGCACTCCAGTCTGGGCGACAGAGTGAGACTCCAACTCAAAAAAAAAAGGAATCATGAAACTGTTACAGAGACCCACTACTGTCTGTTCATATCGCCACAACCCCTAGAGAAAGGTATGGCAAGTATTTGAGCGGGCTTGCAGGTAACCACATTCCTAAAGGTTGACAAAAGGAGCCCTTCCCCTTATCTCCTATGCGCTCCCAGTAAATAACTTCAAAGAATCCGTAACTCCCTGCAGGTTGTGCCCAATTAACTGAGAGAAATAAATCCCCTTTATTCCCTTTTTCTTAGTAGTCATAGATTTGAATAATATAATATCAAAGTAATTGTAGGTCTTGTGATTTGTACAACTTTTGTTTATAACAACATGTTAATAAATGATGTCTTAGGCCTTGTTAACTCCCTTTACTCTGTGGCAAGCTTGACTAACACCTCTGCCTGGTGTTACTGATAAAAAGCTATGAGATATCTCTCAAAACTGACACCAGGAAATGCGGATCATAAATGTCATTATTCACAAATTGACAATACATGGCTGTAACTTAAGTTCTCTACAGTGCTCTGCTAGTCACATAGTCAAGGTATGGGTACCAATGGCCCAGAACTTATAAAATGGACTATAAAACCTGCAGGGGGAGCAGAACCATTTTAGGAAGGCCAGGAGCCCAGCTCTGCTCCCAGGATCCAAATTCAGAAATAAACTTCCTTCTACCATTTTTCTGCCTCTCGATTTTTTGGTGTTGAGAGTTAGTAGGAGAGCTGTACTCAAACTGTAACATTCTGACGACCACGGTAGGACCTTGGTCGACGGATCTTCTGATAGGGATGCCTGTGGCAGCATCTGGAGCCAACTTGTGCTCCAGGGACTCTCTGGGAAGGAGCCCGCTGCCCACCAAGCCCTTGATGAACTGGTAAGAAAGAGGCCTCACCTGGTACCTGATCTTGTAAAGTGGATGCCCTTTTTGGTGAGTCAACTGAAACATATGCTGGGAGGGGTGGGGGAAGATTTCCCACTTGGGCCCTCTGTGGCCACTTGTAGGCATCATAGAAACACCGAACTAACCTGTTAGTGCTTCTGTTGGGATATCCTTTTGCTTGTATTTGAATTTGCTGAGAAAGCCGGCTGGTTTATTATACTTTGTTTATTGGGACATGCTATAATTTAAAAACTTAATTGGTATGTATTCTTTTTATGTTGTTTTGCATTTTCCTGAGTGTTGCTATATCCCTTTGTGTAGTATTTATGTAAGTGGTGAAAAACCCCCAGAAGAATAGAGAATTCCACCCTTATGAACTCAGATTTCTGCCTGGGTCAAAGATAGGAGGCACTCTTCCCTTCAGTCTGTGCAATCAGATTCCCTTAGGTGACTGAGGGACTTGCAAAGGTGTTGGGGATTAACTTCCTTGACGTGTAAGGGCCTCATAGGGAACTCTTCATTCTAGTCAGACTCTGGGGCTCCAGAAGACCCCAGGCTTGATCAGAGGCTCAGCAGACCCGAATCCGTGCAAGAGCCCAGAAATGGTGATTAGAGGATTGAAAAGGGTCCAAGAGGCAGATCACCAGGAGGCTGAAAAAGGCTCCCAGTACTTCTGAGAAATGTCCTGCCCAGGGGGCATGTATAAGGGCTGGTCACCCCATGCTCCAGGGCCCCTTGGGTGCTCTCAGCACCCTGAGGGCAAACTGAGGCATGTAAGAGGCAGGGAGATGACTGGCGCTGTCACAGCCGACTGGAGCTCCCTCCACAAGCAGCACACTCTGACCAGAACACCTAATGCTGTATGAGGTAGAGATCGTTTGCCAGTTTCATCTTATGTCTATACCATTCTCATATGTAAGCCTGCCTTGCCTAATGCCTTGTTTCTCCTGACCTGTCTGCATTATTCAAGTCTCTTTCTGTTGTCAGAAATGTGCAAAGGTGCCTGCTTTGTATATGAAATGCTATCAGTTATCCTGGACTCTTTCCCTAACTCCCTCCTCCCCTTTCTTTTTTTTTTTTTTGAGTTGGAGTCTCACTCTGTCACCCAGACAGGAGTGCAGTGGCTGCTCCCGGCCACTGCAGCCTCAACCTGCTGGGCTTCAGTGATCCTTCCACCTCAGCCTTCCAAGTAGCTGGATCTACAGGCACACGCCACCACGCCTGCCTGATTTTTGATTTATTGTAGAGATGAGGTCTCACCAAGTTGCCCAGGCGGGTCTCGAACCCGCTGGCTCAGGGAATCCACTCACCTTGGCCTCCCAAAGCACTGGGATTATAGGCTGAGCCACCGAGCCCGGTCTTCCTCTCCCTTTCTTAGCTTGTGTTCTCTTTCATGGATTCCGAGGGGAAGTCTATGCTAATCAACCTATGGAAATATAGAAGCTTCATTTATATGTGCTTTGCCTTTTATTGACCCAGTGAAATTGGAAGCTAACTTTGGAGAATATAATTTTACAGTCATATGTTTAAAAAAAAAAAAGGAATCATCCTCGGCAGCTAAGGGACTTAACAGACTGTTCTTATTTTTAAATGCTAGTAGCCAGCTTAATTGGAAATGAGTCTGTTTGTAAAGGTTTAGTCCTTGCCTGAGATTGCCATCATCCGTTTGTCCCTGTAAAACTGTTAAAAAGAAAAAAAAAAGATCTCTTAGCAGCATGTAGTGCTTTTTTTTTTTTTTTTTTTTTTTTTTTTTTGAGTTGGAGTCTCACTCCTTCGCCCAGGCTGGAGTGCAGTGGCACACACGCTCACGGTCACTCTAGCATCGACCTTCTGGGTTCTAGCGATCCTTCTGCCTCAGTCACCCGAGTAATCAGAACTACTAACATGTGCTACCTCACTCAGCTATTTTTTATTTTATTGTAGAGACAAGGTCTCGCCAAGTTGCCCAGACTGGTCTTGAACCCACGGGCTCAGGCAATCCACTCGTCTTGGCCTCCCAAAGTGCTGGGATTACAGGTTGAGCCACTGAGCACAGCCACATGTAGTGTATTTCAGGAAACTATCTTAAAATTTAATGGTAGATAACACCCACCTGGCAACCATGAAAGGCCAGGGTACACAGCATTTAGCCAGCAAAGAGTTGTATGTTTTGTTGAATAATAAACCAACTCTGATTCCAGCTGGATATAGTTAGTCAGTTTTTAGCTTTATTCTGAGATAGCTCTGGTAAATAGACATTCTTTCATGTTTTCTTTCTGTGGCTCAGCCTGTAATCCCAGCACTTTGGGAGGCCGAGGCGAGTGGACTGCCTGAGCCCGCAGGTTCTAGATCAGCCCAGGCAACTTGGTCAGACCTCGTCTCTACAATAAATAAAAAATTAGCCATGTGTGGTAGCACACGCCTGTAGTTCCAGCTACTTGGAAGGCTGAGGCAAAAGGATTGCTGGGCACAGCAGGTTGACGCTGGGGTGGCCTTGCGTATACACTGCACTCCCGCCTGGGTGACGGAGCAAGACTCCAACTCAAAATTATTATGGGAATTATGGGAATATCTTTAGGATATTCTCTGGGATGTACAATCCATGAAGTTGAGTCATTTTTACAGATTTAAAGTCTTAGATAAATTAGAAGCTCTTAAATGAAAATCACAAGTTTCTTTTTAAAAGGCATAAAGGATTAGAAACATTTGGAGGACTCTTTCTTTGTGTTGTATCCTGGTGCAACACTCCATAAAACTTTTCTAGGAATCTGTTTGACCTCATGGTCACTTTTTGTAACATTAGAGCCTAGGAACCTGGTTAGTAACACAGGACCACTTGTAGCAAATTGCAGTTGTGTTGAAGATTTCCTTTATGGCTTTATATCAACACTCTTCAGACAAAATTGTATTCAGTCAGACTTTACATACTCAAGAAGGAAAAGAAAGACATATCTCATGAGCCTCTGTTATCTCAGGTACTATCTTCTAGCACTCACTGGGGCTCCATGGTTGGAGGAAAGCAGGAAGGGAATCACCCTCAGGGACCTCCTACTGATTTTGGGGGGAGGCCCAGCCTCAGGAGCACCCTGTTAATTCCACCCAGGCTGTCATCCCTCTACCTTGTAAACCCATCTCTCCTATAACTTCCAAAGGAATCCAGCTCTACGTAAACCACACACAGTGGAAACCTATTCCACCCTCCTCCTGAAACTGTGTATCCGTTACAGGATGTTGCAAATGGAGAGAGCAATTATCCAGGTTCAGTCCCCTTTTCTATGACAGATCCCGCACAATGCCAGCTAAGATTAGAAAGCTTCTCAGAAAATCCCTCTCAATTTAATCAAAATTAATTTTTTATTATTATTGTTATTATTTTGTTGGAGTCTCACTCCGTCGCCCAGGCTGGAGTGCAGTGGCATGCTCACGGCCACCCCAGCATTGACCTTCTGCCTCAGACTTCCAAGTAGCTGGAACTTTAGGGGCACGCTACCACGCCCAGCTAATTTTTTTATTTTTGTTGTAGAGACGAGGTCTCGCCAAGTTGCCCAGGTTGGTCTCGAGCCTGTGGGCTCAGGCAATCCACTTGCCTCAGCCTTCCAAGGTGCTGGGATTACAGGCTAAGTCACCGAGCCTGGCCTCCATCTCAATTTTTAAAAGAATTTCAAACTCTAACCCTCACCTTTAATCTAATTTGGGGTGATGCTAATGTTATTTTCTCTACCTGCTGCATCCTAGAGGAGGAAAAAAGCAAACTTTTAAGGTAGTATAGGCACATGCTAACAGAATGGTTAAACCATAACCAGATAGGTATGCAATTGGAACAGTAACTCTTCCTGACACTGATCCCCAACATAAGTGTAAAAGGGGAGGGGCTGATATAGCAAGAAGTGATCATATGCTTATGTGTATTAAGGAAGGCATAAAGAAATGCATAATCAAACCTGTTCATGTTGTCAAGGTGGCCGGGCGCGGTGGCTCAGGCCTGTAATCCTAGCACTTTGGAAGGCTGAGGTGATTGCTTGAGCCCACGGTTTCAAGAATAGCCTGGGCAACTTGGCAAGACCTCATCTCTACAATAAATAAAAAAATTAGCCGGGATCTGGTAGCTGGCACCTGTAGTTCCAGCTACTTAGAAGGCTGAGGCGGAAGGATCGCCTGAGCTCAGCAGGTTTATGCTAGGGTGGCCGTGAGTGTGCCACTACATACATTCCAGCCTAGGCGACTGTGTGAGACTCCAACTCAAAAAAAAAAAAAAAAAATTATGCCAAGGTAAAAAATCTTGCAAAGTCCAGATAAAAATCCTGCTGTTTTCCAGGGAAGGTTAGTTAAAGCTATTTTAAAAATAAACCAATCTAGGTCGGGCACAGCCTGTAATCCCAGCACTTTGGGAGGCTGAGGCGAGAGAAATGCCTGAGCCCGCAGATTCGAGACCAGTGTGGGCAACTTGGTGAGACCTCATCTCTCTACAATAAATCACAAAAACTAGCCAGACGTGGTGGTGTGCATCTGTAGTTTCAGCTACTTGGAAGGTTGAGGTGGAAAGATCGCCTAAGTCCAGCAGGTGGAGGCTGTGGTGGCCGTGAGCGTGCCACTGCACTCCAGCCTGGGTGACAAGAGTGAGTCTCCAACTCAAAAAAAATTTTTTATATATATATATCGATCTAAACATTGATACATTGGAAAGGCAAAACTTTCTAGGAAATTTTTCATCAATGTAAGGGTAAACTGAAGCAAGGTAGTTTGGTGCTACAGATATAAAGCAAAGATTTTCAAAAAGAAAGAAACAAAATTTATTATCCACTTTCCACAGACAGAAAGGGCCAATGCTCACAGGCAAGCATGGCATGAACTTTCTTCTTTTTAGGCCTTGTTAACTCCCTTTACTCTATGGCAAGCTTGATTGACACCTCTGCCTGGTATTACTGAAAAAATGTTATGAGATACTTCTGGTAACTGATGCTAGGAAATACAGACCGTAAATGTCATTATTGACAAAATGCGACTGTAACTTAAGTTCTATACTATGTTCTGCTAGTCATGTAGTCAACGTATAGGTATCAACAACCCTGAACTTATAAAAACAGACTGTAAAATCTGAAGGGGGAGCAGAACTATTTTAGAAAGGCCAGGAGCCCGGCTCTGCTCCCTGGATTCAAATTCAGAAATGAACTTCTTTCTACCAGTTTTCTGCCTCTTGATTTATTGGTGTTGAGGGTTAGTAGCCGAGTGTTACTCAGTCTGTAACAAAACTACTGTGTTCTCATTTTTGTGGTCCATACCCAAGCAATCCTGGTGGGAAGAAAAGCCTCTGAGAGGAGGAAGTTGACAAGGTAACTTTTAAAACAACTGTTCAGAAAACAAAATGTGGTCACTTGTTCACTGCTAACTTCCAGATTTTCCAGAACAAAATTTATTCCAGAGTCTGTAAAAGTCATCGTTCTCTGATCCATTTAAGGAATATTTGACTCTCAGGTTTCAGATGGTCTGCTAGATTCCAACCGAAAATCAGAAAGGGAATCATTTTAGCAAATGCAACTAGACTTTCCTCCCCATGTTAGACCACAGGTGAGATGCAGAAGCAGGAAACACCTGGACTGGTTCCAAGCCCACACAGAACTGAACCTCAGGCATGAATCATAGTTTGGCTTTGCCTGAAATGATTTTAGAAGGTTGCATGTGCTCAAACTGAGAAAGAAAACAGGCATGGGACTTCCCTCTTGCCTCTTTTTGGAGGAAGTGAGATCGTGTTTCTGAAATGCAGATGCATAATTTTGTGGATGAGTTGCCTCCTCCTTTTAGAGACCAAAGTTCAGTTTTACCCACAGGCCCTGACTCCTCAAGTGTGGCCACCTGGAAAGGCTATGCCATTGCATGTGATTTCAGAACAAGAGAAAGTCAGAGAAATTTCCGACAAACAGAGTAAAACAGGAAAGGTGTGAGTGAAATGCACTGGTCCAACGCTTGTCACCATTTCCTCACACGTGACTATTATGAGTAGCTCTTCCTTCTGCAGGCATGCAAATTTAAGTGAAGCCAAAATTTCCATTATTTACACTTTTCTATTTGCTGTTTTCAGGTAAATTGAAAAGAGAACTTTCTTGAGCACAGCAATCACGGAGTCCGTAGGCTTTGGATCATTTTAAGCATAAGAAACTTCTAGAAATAATTTGCTTGTGTTATACACAGTGATTTTCTTGAGTACTAAAGGTGATGATTACCTAGTACCCATCATTGTTTGGTACTTAGTAGGCTCTCAGCAAAAATTTCTCAAATGAATAAAGTCATACTCATTATTGAAAACTCAAAAAACATAGAAAAGTAAACGGAAAAATTAAAATATTGAAGAAAAACCTACCAATCAGATATAATTACTGCCCACGGGTGGTTGTATATCTATATCTATATCTATCTAATCTAACTATACCTAGTTAGGGTCATGCTGAATGTGTATCAAGTTTTTTTCACAACATTATAGCAAAATAATTTCTCATGTTATATGAAAATTTGGATAATTGCAATAGCTGGAAAATATTTTGTCATATGGATACAATACAATTTTACACTTGTTGGCTCTTTTAGCTATTTTCAATTCTTTTCTATAAGAGTGTATGTAGTAGGGCTGGGCTCATTGGCTCAGCCTGTAATCCTACGCCTTTGGGAGGCTGAGGTGAGTGGATTGCCTGAGCCTGCGGGTTTGAGACCCGCCTGGGCAACTTGGCGAGACCTCATCTCTACAATAAATCAAAAAAATTAGCTGGGCGTGGTAGCGCGCGCCTGTAGTTCCGGCTACTTGGAAGGCTGAGGTGGAAGGATCGCTGGAGCCCAGCAGGTCGAGGCTGCGGTGGCTGGGAGCGGCCACTGCACTGCAGCCTGGGCGACAGAGTGAGACTCCAACTCAAAAAAAAAAAAAAAAAAAGAATGTAGTAGGAAAAAAGATGAGGACTAGGTGTTTAAAGATATAAAAACACCTGAGCATAGAGTCATATATTAACCTTGCTTGTATTCTCATTTTAGGAGAGTGAGGACTCAACAGGATCTTGTAAAGGGAAAGCAGAGAGTAATAAATTGTCAGCATGTTTTCAAAACAGTCTAAGTGAGAGACTATTCTAATCTTATAACCATTCTTGAAATAGTCTGAAGATATTTCAGCAGACTTATTGGAAGTACTCAAGGGCATTTGACTCTAATTTTTCTAATTCTGTGATCACTCTGCTGAGGTATAAACGTATCACTAACTGACTTATATATTAACCAGAATATCCTGTGCAAAGGTTTGGTTCCCTAGCCAAATTTAACTGGGCATTGGTTCATAAATTAATCCCGCTTAGGTGTTACGTGTCAGTTCCCCAAAGCATGATAACTGTGGCATGAATAGACCCAGAATGTGATATTTCTGGATTAACAGAAATATCAAGGTTTTAATAATAACTAGTGAAGCTCAGCCTGGGAAGTGAAGCAACTGACCTCATTCTTTCTGAAAACACTTCTCAACTCTATTAGTGACCATCAGAGGCAATTCAGTTCCTTGGAACCTTTCCAGGACGTATGCACGTGATGCCTGCGGAGTGCAACATGACTTTTTCCATCTCAGCACTGCACCTGGTTCATGGAATGATTTTGGGAGTCATGAGAGTGCAATTGGGAGCTTTGTTAAGCTCCTCTGGATTCCCTGGCTATCACTAAATGTACCAAGACACAGCCTCATTGTCCAAAAGAATGAACAGAGTTGGGCTCCAATCAATCCTGTTACCAGATCAATGAGCCTGGAAATGCTGTTCTAAATGATAGGGACTATTGGTGCTGGCATCAGCCCACAGAAATAAATTCGTGAAATGCTGTTGTTCTAATGATAAAACAAGTGAATTGTTGTTGTTGTTGTTTTTGAGTTGGAGTCTCACTCTATCACCCAGACTGGAGAGCAGTGGCATGCTCATGGCCACAGCAGCCTTGACCTGCTGGGCTCCGGCGATACTTCTACTTCAGCCTTTGAAGTAGCCAGAACTACAGGCACGCTCTGCCACGCCCGGATAATTTTTGATTTATTGTAGAGAGGAGGTCTCAGCATGTTGCCTGGGCTGGTCTCGAACACGCGGGCTCAGGCAATCCACTCACCTCGGCCTCCCAAAATGCTGGGATTACAGGTTGAGCCACTGAGCCTGGCCGAATTGTTGCTTTTAGGGAAAAAAAATTGAGTAATGAAGAACCACATTCTTTTTTTTTTATGTACCCTATATTGATTACATGCACTTAGCAGTGGAATGAAAAATTAAACATATAACAACAGGTGCTAACTCATTGCAAAAATGCACACACAGGACATATAAATGTGTACACACAGGCCAAGTGCGGTGGCTCAAGCCTGTAATCCCAATACTTTGGGAGGTTGAGCTGAGGGAATTGTCTGAGCTCAGGGGTTCAAGTCCAACCTGGGCAACTGGGCAAGACCTCATCTCTACAATAAATCAAAAAATTAGCCAAGCCTGGTAGTGCACGCCTGTAGTTCCAACTACTTGGAAGGCTGAGGTGGAAGGATCGCCTGAGCCTAGGAGGTCGAGGCTGAGGTGGCTGTGGGTGTGCCATTGCACTCCAACCTGGGCAACAGAGTAAGACTCCAACTAAAAAAAAAAAAAAGTGTAAACACATATACATGTTCCTTGGGCACTGTCTGCTTTGGATAAGTCAAAATCTAGATAATAGTGTGGATTTTATCTTTGCTTGAACGTTTCTGTCTGAAAAGAAACAACAGTCCTTGTGGGGACCCCTCGACCTCACTCTGAATGCTTAGGACATTGAGGACTGAGGTTTCTCAGCTTTTAGAAAAGGAGGTTTACAGCTTCTTCAGCTCTGCTCCAGTGAATGCCATCTCCAAAGACAGCACCGTTAGAGCTTATAACAACGAAACCCTCATTGGATGCGTATTCGTATCCGAGATTTCTTTTTTTTTTTTTGAGTTGGAGTCTCACTCTGTCGCCCAGATTGGAGTGCAGTGGCCGCTCCCGGCCACCGCAGCCTCGACCTGCTGGGCTCAGGCGATCCTTCTGCCTCAGCCTTCCGAGTAGCCAGAATTATAGGCACGCGCTACCACGCCCGGCTGATTTTTTGATTTATTGTAGAGATGAGGTCTCGCCTGCCCAGGCGGGTCTCGAACCCGCGGGCTCAGGCAATCCACTCACCTCAGCCGCCCAAAGGCATGGGATTACAGGCTGAGCCACCGAGCCCGGCATATCTGAGATTTCTATTCCTTCTTTCTATGGGAACACCCTCCACCCTCGAATGAGAAAGCTGGGCTTTGGACTTGACCTACAGCTAGTCAAGGTATGGAGGAGACAGGGTGTCTCAGAAAGGATGATCATGTCATTAGTCTTGGCATTTCCAGTAAACGGAAACTATCATTAGAGACCCAGGAAAGAGCAGCTGGTGAAAATTTAAAGGAGTGAACAAAATGCAAACCCTAACTTTCTGGTGG
The DNA here is from genome assembly GCF_000164805.1 of Carlito syrichta. Classification (NCBI taxonomy): domain Eukaryota; kingdom Metazoa; phylum Chordata; class Mammalia; order Primates; family Tarsiidae; genus Carlito; species Carlito syrichta. The sequence goes on from NW_007245944.1 coordinate 92,159, forward strand.
AGGAAGCAGTAAGGGCACTTCTGAGTGCCCACCACTGCTGTAGAGTAATCAGCTGGGGCGGGGAGGGGGTGGAGGAAAGTCAAGGTAATTAACTACTAAGCATTTAGGGCTGTGTTTGCATATCTAGTGTTGCATAATTTTTTTAAAGTCCTAATGGACTTTAGTTTTCCTGTCAACTCTCATTTCCCCATTTTGCAATTACCTTAGCCTAAGGAGGAACTGGTGGCTTTTGGAGAACTGTTAATTTTCTGTTTCAGCAACTGCTTTTTTTATTTCTATTTGTTCAGTTTGCCCCAGCTCGCTGGCTACTGCAAAGGACTGGTGTGTGGCTTAGGCTGTCGGAACCATGAACAGCTTCAGGGCTGCTGTCCTCTTCTGGGCACTGGTAGCATTGGCTAAAACGGGCAAGTTTCCAAGAGATACAGATGAGGCTGCATTTCAAAAATGCAAGGATGCCTTTAAACTACCTGTCCTCGAAGTCCTACCTGGAGGAGGCTGGGATAATCTGCGGAATGTGGACATGGGGCGGGTGATGGACTTGACTTACACCAACTGCATGACCACAGAAGATGGACAGTACATCATCCCCGATGAAATCTTCACTATTCCCCAGAAACAAAGCAACCTGGAGATGAACTCAGAAATCCTAGAATCCTGGAAAAATTACCAGAGCAGCACCTCCAACTCCATCAACATGGAGCTCTCCCTTTACTCTAAAGTCAATGGCAAGTTCTCTGCCGAATTCCAGAGGATAAAGACCCTTCAAGTGAGGGACCAATCGGTAACTACCCGGGTTCAGGTAAGAAACCTGGTCTACACAGTCAAAATCAGTCCAGCTTTACAGCTGAGCTGGGGGTTTAGGAAGGGGCTCCTGGAAATCTCTGACCATCTAGAGAACAACCAGACGAGGATGGCCACCTACTTGGCAGAACTCCTGGTCCTGAACTATGGCACCCACGTCATTACCAGTGTGGATGCCGGGGCTGCTCTGGTTCAGGAGGACCACATTAGAGCCTCCTTCCTCCAGGATAGCCAGGGCAGCCACTATGCCTTGACTGCATCTGCTGGAGCTGCCTTCCAAAACATTGTGAACTTCAAATTTGAGGATAGCTACAATTCACAGGATTCCGTCACCAAGAGCTACCTCTCAAACCGCACCAACTCCAGGGTGCGAAGCATTGGAGGGGCTCCTTTCTACCCAGGTATCACCCTCCAGACCTGGCAGCAGGGAATCACCAACCACCTGGTGGCTATAGACCGCTCTGGCCTGCCATTGCATTTCTTCATCAACTCCAACATGCTGCCTAACTTGCCAGGGCCCCTGGTGGAGAAGTTGTCGAAGACAGTGGAAGCTGCTGTGAGACGCTATTACACATTCAACACCTATCCTGGCTGCATGGATATCAGTTCGCCCTTCTTCAATTTTCAAGCCAATACTGATGATGGTTCCTGCGAGGGGAAATTTACCAACTACTCCCTGGGTGGGATTTATCAGAAATGCACCCAATTCTCAGGGGATAAATATGTCCTCCTCTGCCAAAACTTGGAGCAGAAGAATCCACTCACTGGCGACTTCTCTTGCCCTCCTGGTTACTCCTCAGTGCACCTGCAATCCCAGATCCACGAGGAGGGTTACAACGACCTGGAGTGTCGACGGAAGTGCACCCTCCGGATCTTCTGCAAGACCGTGTGCGAAGACGTGTTCCGGGTGGCAAAGGCTGAATTTAGAGCTTTTTGGTGCGTGGCCAGTGGTCAAGTCCCTGAAAGCTCAGGACTGCTTTTTGGAGGCCTCTTCAGCAGTAAGAGCATCAACCCCGTGACAAATGCACAGTCGTGCCCAACTAGCTACCTTCCACTGAGACTCTTCGAAAACCTCAAGGTATGTGTTTCTCAGGACTATGAATTGGGAAACAGGTTTTCAGTCCCCTTTGGTGGCTTCTTCAGCTGCACAGTTGGGAACCCCTTGGTGAACCCTGCCATATCCAGAGATTTAGGGGCCCCTGCTCTGAAAAAGTGCCCCGGGGGCTTCAGCCAACACCTAGCTCTCATCAGCGATGGATGCCAAGTGTCCTACTGCGTCAAGGCCGGGATCTTTACAGGAGGGTCCCTGCCCCCTGCCAGGCTCCCACCTTACACGCAGCCACCCCTCATGAGTCAGGCTGCCACCAACACTGTCGTAGTGACCAATTCTGAGAGTGAGAGCTCCTGGATTAAAGACTCTCAGACCCACCAGTGGAGGCTGGGAGAACCGTTGGAGCTGCGCAGAACCATGAAGGTCATCCACAGCGATGGTGGTGGTCTCTCAGGAGGGGCAGCAGCTGGGGTCTCAGTGGGGGTCACCACTGTTCTAGCCGCTGTCATCCTCGTGGCCATCTACGGCACCCGCAAGTTCAAGAAGAGGGGATACCAGGCAATTGACAGGAGGCAGAGTTTGGTTCCAGATACTGCAATGGCTGGAGACACCCCTGACCAAGAGCAGGAGCAGAGTCTGGCTTAATTCTCTCCCTGGAAATGTTTTCTCTCGTCTCCACCCAGAGTAGTCATCTCTGATCACTTCTGCCTGCCTGCGTGTTGAAGTGGCAGATGCAATAAAATGCAGGTATAACTTTGCAACTTCTTATTTGGGTCTCTGGGGCCAGGAAATTCATACGGCTACATGGACAAGGTTGGGGATGGGGAGAGGGAGCAGTTGTGGCTCTTGAAGACATCCTGGGGACAAAATGAAGACATCCTGGGGGCAAAAATAAGAAAGGAGTGTCCGTTCTCTATGTGTGTCACTAATTGTCTTTACCTGAATGCACTTGGGTAAAAAGAGAGCAGGGAGAAAGTTAACATTTGGATTCGGAAGCTATGCATTTAACCTCGAGTCTGCAATGGCTTCTGATTAGAGAGTTGCAAGAATCTCTGCCTTTAAGCATTACTCTTTCTCTATTTTTTTTTTTTTGAGTTGGAGTCTCACTCCACTGCCCAGGCTGGAATTCAGTGGCATACTCCTGGCCACTGCAGCCTTGATCTGCTGGGCTCCGGTGATCCTTCCACCGCAGCTTTCCAGGTAGCCAGAAATACAGGTGCACACTGCCACACTTGGCTAATTTTTTTATTATTTATTGTAGAGCCGAGGTCTCGCCAAGTTTCCAGGGTGAGTCTTGAATCCGCGGGCTCAGGCAATTCACTTACCTTGACCTCCCAAAGTGCTGAGATTACAGGCTGAGCCACCAAGCCCGACCCTCTATATTTTTTTTAATTGGCTGGATTTCATGCTCCTAGAAGCTGGCAGAGCCCTGACAAGACAAGTCCTACTTGGCCACCACTTTTAGCTTTGAGGACTCCATATTAATGAACTATGTCATCTCCTCGGGTCATCTCAGCAGCATCGTAAAAAAAAAATTCCACTTTTTCCAGCTGCCCCACAATGAAGACTTACTAAGACCAGACAGACCACTCTTAGGCTTCTGGGTGGTGTCATCAAGTCCTCAGAAAATATTTTACCTTACAGACTTCTATTAGGAGGTCAAAGAGGAAGGAATGATTTGGAGACAAAGAGTAAGGAAAAAAAAGGTAAAAACTGGAAAAGATTCTAGTGCTCAGGGGAAATTGGGATTTTTACCCACAACCAATGACTTATTTCTTCCTCCTTAGCTCATTATAAATGGGGCACTGAAAAGAACTAGATTTGGATAGATTAAGCATTGCAGTTTTATATTCTATGTTACCAAAGTACAATTCCTCCCTCATCCATGGATGGTCCTCACCTTCCTGTTGTCTTCCTGTTACATGCACACCACAGTCATATCCACATCACATTCCAAAAAGAAGTCTGCGTTATTTCGAGGTGAAAAAAGCAAGAAGTCAAAGTAAGCCCAAATCTAAGTATTACTTCCTCTCTAAAACTAAAACAGAGTAGAATTATGCACCTTACCTTTTTTTTTTCTTTTCAGCAGAAAGGGAACTGACATCATCCATCTTTTAAATTAACTAAAAAAGTTTTCCTGCACCACTTGTGTGACACATTTATTTCCGCCCCAGTCTGACTGCCCTGGGGCATCTAGCAGGATGCATGATTGTCAGTTGGCAATACTGGGTCTTTGCTCAATTTTAATATCAGTCTCTTTTCATTTTAATTGCCTTCATTCTATGCCATATTAAATGTCATTACTAAGTTATCCCCTGTGAAAGATAATTTGTTCTCTTCTTGTGAATGTTCATAATCAAAATTTTGGACTGTGAATAAGCCCTTCATGTAGGGAGCTTGAGGCATCCCAGCCTGTGGGAAGATGGCAGGGAGGACATTCATTCATTTCCAACTGAGACACAGAGAAGTGATTAACAGAATTTAAAGTCTGCTCTGCAGACTGCCCAGTCAGGGACACTGATTTCTACAACTTCTCCCCTTAACCCTGTCTCTTAAGCATCAAAATGTTCTCCTACAATGGTGATCTCAGGAAGTGGAGTGGTGGGAGAAATGGTGATGGCAAGGGAGACAAGGTAAGAGTCTAGGGTACACTGTGGTGTTCCATTTCTTGAACACTGGATGTTCACTTTGGACATGTCTGTAAACAGTACCTTTTCATTTTATTAACTTCTATGTATATTTCATAATAAAGTTTTTTTAAAAAATAAAATGTTCTCCTAAACCTCTGAGTGTTTTGTGGGATCTGGGTATTAAGTACATTTCAGCCAAGCTAATCACTTGTCTGCAAATATTAATTTTTCTATAAATTATTGGAAGAGTGTTGAGTCAGAAAGGCAAAATATAGCCAAAGGTTCCCAGGCATTTAATGTACTAACTGCCCACTGGAATGAAAAGTTCTTTACAAATTTATATTTCTATGAACAGGACTGCACATAAATATGCATTAAAATAAGTATTAAGGAACACTCTTTCTGACTGCTCATCCATATGAAATCAGAAAGTGGGAGTTTGCAGGTTGCATTCATCAAGTCATTTTACAGAGTCAGAACCCTGATGGAGGAGCTCACAGACTCTGCCTTCTGAGTCTCGGTTTCCTAAACGGGCGATCTTAGGCAGGGGTCTGTGGAAAAACCAGCCCTGGCTTCCAAGAAACCCACACCTTAGACTATCAGAGATAGAGACCGATTTGGGTGACAGAGATGACTCTGCATTTGCGTTTTATGTTTGTGTTCTCATATTAGGATGATTAATACCAAATATTTATTTGAAAAACAACACCTTGAAGGGATTGAAACACACACATTTGGTAGCCAGGCGAAGAGATCTTTAAGTAGTGAACATTGGTGATTTTAAAGATGGTTTTTCTCCCACAAGTTCACTTATTCATTTCCTCAGCTAAGTGATCTGTTCCTTTAGGGGAACAGAGTCCTGCCAGGTCAAATGTATGAAATGTGTGGGTGGGAAAGATGTGGAAACAAAACATAAAGCAGAGGCTCTTTCACCCGATCCTGTGGGAGAGCTTGTGGTTGCTTACAGACTGGGGGAGGTAACCCAGGTGCCTCACAGATAGGTGCACCCATCTACTCAAAGCTGAAAGTCAACGACAGCAACAATTTGTGGTTGTTCATTGCCATTTATTGTTCTGCACATACACCTCATGAGCACCAGGTGGCGATGTCCTCTCACAGAGCAACACCAAGGACTTCAAAACACACCAGTTACAAACAGAACGATTTATGTTGGGACATTTCACCTGCCCTCTCCCAGAAGCGCCCCCCCCCCAATGCCAGCGACCACAGAATAAGGAAAGGGGGCAGGGGTCCTTTCTTCTACCATATGGGCCTTCCCCCAATCTTCTCATGCACACAACAGTGCAATACCAGGACAAATACTTCTGACCCAAGTATAAAACCACAGAGAATTTTACAAAAAGAGGAAGAGAATGAAAACACAAAAGCACATGAAACCACAGAGACACAAGTAACCTTTCAAGGGATGAGCATCTGACAAAGTTTGTCTGCAATCTCATCGGTCATCCCTGGGGACTCAGGAAGGGAAAAATTAGGCTGCTGGTGCTAAGACCGTGAAAGAAAAGGCATGGGATCCCCTACTTGGACCAGGGGAACAGAGCAGGGTATTTCGGGAAAATACCCTGTCAAAGGGGCGGATGCGCAGGGCTCTGCTGGCAGCGTTCTGGCTCAAACTGACTGTACCTTTCCAGGTTGGCACGAGAGAAAGGGCAAAGGACTGCCCGCTGCCTTGCCTGGCACAGCGTTAGAAATTCAAGATCCCTTCTGCCCAGAAAGTCCCACAAGAAGAACAGCACGAGATGAGGTAGCCCCTACTGAGCGTCCTCAGAGAGGAAAAACAGGGCACAGACGCAATTAAAATCCTAGGAGGAAAGGCTTGAAGGTAAGACTACCCCTCCAAGTGGTATTGCCATTGGTATACCGACTCCCTGGTATATCCTCTTGGCTGCCCCCTTCCGCTGTCTGATGTGGGGAAATCGGTCTCTCCCCACTACCCTATTCCATCACCAAAGCGTGCCTTTTCTTTCCCACCTCCTACTACCTTAACTATGTCTTTTACCCATGGACTCTCAGTCTATTTCCTCATCTCTGTGGCCAAGAAACCCGGCAGATACTTGACCAGGGTGCTGAAGGTGGAGATGTTACTAAGCCTACGAGGCTCTCCATTGATCTCTGGTACATGGTAACCTGGCAAAGGGCCTGGGCATGGCATTAAACACCACAGGGATGTCTCTTCCATTTAGCTCAGGGGTTTCCATCTGACTGTAGCAGGAAACTGTCCCGTGGTGCAGTGAGCTCGAGACCAGTCTCCTGGTCTCCTGGTCTCCTGGCTGCAGGCTGACAGGAGAGACTGGGACGAGGATGGCAGAACAATTCCTCCTATCAGAGCTCCTTTTGGTGGAGCTGATCAGCCTCCCTCTACCCATCTGGAAAGCAAGGAAAGGTTCAGCACCAGCACGTCTGAGGAACTGGGTGACATGCAGGTGAACTCACTGGCCACACCAATGTCAGAATGGCTGTAGGCCTGAAAGCAAGCAGCTTCGGAGCTGGCTCTCATGAAAGCTTGGCCCCTAGTCCTAACCTAAGTACCATTTTTGAAGGTTCTTTTGTTTCCATTTTTCTAGCATCAAAAACCCTCCAAATATTATGAAATATATATGCATATATATACGTCAAACCCCCAAAACATGAGGTATATAAATTCAAATGTGTATCCAGAGGAACTTCCCCCGAACACATAGTTCAAAGAACCCACTTTCAAAGGGGGAATTGGGTTTCCCTTCTTGATTCCCCTTTCTTTCCTCCCTGACCCCCAATCCATCCCTTTATGAGAGTCAAAGGCAAGAAGAATGTTGGGGAGGAGATTGACAGGGTCTTAGGACAAAACCCAGGCATAGGTTGATCCAGACCAAACTGTGGTCCCAACCCTGTTAGGGATGAGTTCAAGTGACTCCCTCTATGCTCTGAGTCTATCTATAATAGATGAGGGAGTTGAGGGGCCCAGCACCTAGGCTCTGATTAGCAAGTTTGCATGGAGGCAGACTGAAGCCCTTGTAGAAACAAGACTGGACGAATATCGGCTCTGTTCCGATCTTGAAAACAAAATCAAAAGGGGGTGGTCCGTCCAGGAATCACCTCATCACATCTCCCCCACAAGCCCAGTTCTGTCTCCATCAGGGTCTAAGTTTACTATGGGATGGGTTGGCAAAGGGTGAAGAACGCCAAGGGACCACAGCCTGGCTGTTTGATCCCCATCAGAGCTGAGGTTTGGCATCTTGAAACAGAGTGCAGGGACATGATGGGGCTCCCCACCAAGCTGGTTCAGCGATGCACACACGCCCACATGCACACATATGCACATACACAGATGGCACAGAGCCCAGTATGGGCTCTACTCACAGTGACTTGATGAAACTCATGGAATCTTTGAGCTGGTCTAGGATGAGTTGGGAAGAAGGCTATGGGCTCCTCTCCCTGAGAACTGTTCATATGCTCGGTGGGATGCAGGCTCTGGTTTGATCAGAGAGGGGCTAGAAATGGCATCACGGAATGCCACCCGGAGAGGAACCAGAGTCCATCCATCCACACGAGAGAACCAGATGCCTCTTTGGACAGATCAAAGGTGTGAGGACGAGGGGAGGGCCCAGAGAAGCCAAGGACTTTGATGAGAGCTGAAGGTGCTCCCAAGGCTTTTGCCTCTCTGACCCTCTTGGCAAGAAGTGCTTCCTCGCTCCACACCAAGGCATCCAAATTCTGATGTCACAGCAGTTTCGCGGTTCACCCCTTTGCCCCCCAACCTTGCACAGTGAGAGCTCTCTGCCTCCAGCGGAGGAGAAAAGAGCGGAAACTCCGCTCTCAAAGCAGAGTGGAAGCAGCAAGAAGCCAGCTGAGGCAAAGGAACCTCGGGCTTCACAAGGCCAAGGTATGTAGCGCCCAGGCACGGCCCATACCCTAAGTGTGCTGACCATGCCCCCTACTTGGGAGGTGGGGAGGGGGAGGGGCTTCTTGCCTACCCAGCACCGAAAACTCCATGGGAACAGATCCAGGATGACCCTCATCCCGTGTCCCCTTTGTGTCGGATGAGGTTTATGAATGACGCCGCTTTATTCAATCTGTCCCCCTGTGGCTGGGAGGGACGGCTGGCAGAGACAGGACAGGATGGGAGAAGAGGGAGTCTGGAGGGCACAGCACCAGTTTCTACCTTGACTCTCCCCACTTCCTGTCCTGTGGCCCGCACGGGCCCTCCCACCTCAAAGCCCCTCCAGCCTCAGTCCTTTGCCTGGGCAGTGCTGTCCTCAGAGATGCCCTGGGCGGCCAGTTCGGCCAGCACGTTATCCAGGTAATTGGCATCTGGGTAGCCATGGCCAGTGAGATTAGAGCCAAATTCTGTCTTGTGGTGGACCTCATTCCAGATGACAGTGTCTGACTCCCCTGTGGTGCTGGAGGTACCAATGGCAAAGATGAGGCGGCGATCCCAGGCCACAAGCAGCAGCTTCAGAACCTAGGGGAACAAAGGCCAGAGACAAAAGGCAGACATTCGGTGCCGGTCAAAGACTATTACTCGGATGGTGGAAGTCCTCCCAAGGGCTCTATCCCTTCCTGCTTCCTGATGCCCTACACAGCACAGTGGAAGAGAAAAAGATCTGGACTTGGTGTCAGGGAGCTACAGGTTGAGTCCTGGCTCTGTCCTTGAATAGCTGTGTGACTTTGGGTAAGTTATAGCACTTCTCTGATCTTTAAAGTCCTTATTTATAAAACGGCAATAGTATGACCTGTCTCTAAAGCTTGTGAACATCTTATGGGGCACTACATGAAAAGCATTTTCATACTAATGCTTGGAACACACTGTTCAGTAAATATTAGCTACCAACATTAATGGCTGCATTTTGAAAGACAGGATCTAGGAGTTGAAGTCACTTATGATCGGAGAACTTCTCACCTCAATTAATTTACCCAAAGCTAAAGTTGTGAAATATTTCTCTAATGATATCTCAGAGCACTTTGATTTCTTTCAGATGAGGAAACGGAGTCTCAGAGAATGTGATGGGGGCTTGCAGGATGTTCTAATTCAGCTAAATTCAAACAGATCTTTGTTGAGCAAGATTAATGCCTAATGCCATGTTCCAGGCCTTGGACAGAGCAGTGTCCAACATGAAGAAGGCATACAATAATAAGGATCTGGATATTGAAAACATATTATGCACTGGAAGAGAAGAAATCATAATGGTTGTAGTAATATTAATAGCAGACATTAAAAATATAAGCTACCGTTTCCTAAGGGTTTACTTATTAAGTGTCCAGCATTGGTCATATAATGATTACAATAATCAAATGAAATAGGTATAGTCATGCACCACATATTAATGCTTTGGTCAACAATGGACCGCATGTACGATGGTGGCCCTGTAAAACTAGAATGAAGCTGAAAAACTCCTGTTCAAAAATTCCAATTGCCTAGTAAATACTATACTTTGTAATCATTGTTTTATGTATGTATGAGGCTGTTTTACTAGATATACACACATATATATATAGTAAAACAGCCTCAGACAGACCCTTCAAGAGGTAGTCCAGAAGAAAGCATTGTTATCATTGGAGATGACAGCTTCATGCCATGCCTGTTAATGTCCCTGAAGACCTTCCAGTGGAACAAAATATGGAAGTGGAAGAAGCTGATATTGATGATCCAGACCCTGTGTAGGCCTAGGTTAATATGTGTGTTTGTGTCTTAGCTTTTGACAAAAAAATTTAAACAGTTAAAAAAAATACATACAGCAAACAGAAGAAAAGACTGTAGAATAAGGATATAAAGAAATACAGTATTTTTGTACAATGGTGTTTTTAAGCTGTCTTAATACAAAAGAGTCAAAAAGTTAAAAAAATAAAGTTTGTAAAGTGGGAAAGTTATAGTAAGCTAAGATTAATTTAGTGTTGAAGAAAGAAAAGTATTTTTATACAAATTTGGTCTAGCCTAAGCGACCAGTGTTTATGGTCTACAGTTGTGTACAGTGATATCCTATACCTTCACAATCACTCACCATCACTCACTGACTCGGCCAAAGCAACTTCCAGTCTTCAAGCTCCATTCATGGTAAGTGCCCTACACGGGTGAACTATTTCTATTTTTTATACTGTATTTTTACTGCACCTTTACTCTTCTTTCCTTTCCTTATCCCCTCCTTTCCTCCTTCCCTCCCTTTCTTCCTTCCTTTCCTTCTTTCTTTTTTTTTCTTTGAGTCAGAGTCTCACTCTTTCTCCCAGGCTGGAGTGCAGTATCATGATCACGACGATCATGACTCATGGTACCCTCAACCTCCTGGGCTCGGGCAATCCTTCTGCCTCAGTCTCCTAAGTAGCTGGGACTACCGGCGCATACCGCCATGCCTGGGTAATTTTTGATTTTTTTTTTTGTAGAGACGAGGTCTTGTCATGCTTCCTGAGTTCAAACAATCTGCCCACCTTAACCTCCCAAAGTGCTGGAATTACAGGTGTGAGCCACTGGTCTCAGCCTACTGAACATTTTCTATGTTTAGATACACGAATACTTACCATTGTGTTATAATTGCCTACAGTAACATGTTGTACAGGTTTGTAGCCTAGGAGCAATAGACTATACCATACAGCCTAGGTTCTAGTAGGCTATACTGTCTAAGCTTGTGTAAATACGCTCTGTGATGCTCGCACAAAGACAAAATCGTCTAATGACGCATTTCTCAGAACACAGCCTCATCATTAAGTGACACATAACTGTACTTTCATTATCCTCATTCTATAGACAAGGAAACAGAGGCTCAAAAGATGAAGGACTTGCCTTGGTCTTATAACTAGTAAGTGGCTGGATATGAGGGGATTGACTTCAGGACTGCCTGACTCCACAGCTCATGGTCTGAATCACTACTCAACTCTCAGATGGGTGTCAGTATAGATTTCATGGAGGAGACTGCTTCTGAGCTGAATCTTGAAGGGGGGAGGGTTTGAAGTATTTCAGTTAGCGAAGGTTGTGTAGACACAGTAAACAAATATAAGCTCAAGGCATGGATAATTAGAACAACTAATGCCACTACAATTTACATTTTACAAATGCTACTTTCACCTAATTCCTCCAACTCCCTGTCCACACAGAAATTATTGCCACTATCTTATAAATCAGGAAACTGAGACTTAAAGACATGACGCTTTATGCCAGTCCCACAGCTAGTAAATGGCAGAACTGGGACTCGAACCCAGGCTGGTCTGGCTCCAAAGCCTATGCTCTTATTATACCTCACTGTCCAACAAAGCCCAAGGTTAGGGTCCTGGAACAGCAGATGTGAAGGATCAGGGTGGGGAATTAGTAAAAGGGGAAGGTTTAAACCCACATCCAAGTAGGTTTTATATGTCGAGCTGAGAAGATTGAACTTTGTTGTGGTGTTTTTTTTCTTTTAAACAAAGGAGTGTGGTACTAGAAAATGGGCTCTGGGATAACTAAACTGGTATCAGGTAAAAGATGAAGAAGTCTTATTTAGGTTGGTGGTGGGAGAATTAGAAGAAGAGTTGAGTGGTTTGGAAGACAGTGAATGCAGGGAGGGATAAGTCCATTGAACGTGATGGGTAACAGCGAAAATCTAAGCAGGTTAACGTGTCTTGTCCGGGGTTCCAAGATTCTAAGTATGCCATTAACATAATGAGGGAGAAAAGCAGCTCATGGCAACAGGATTCTAGTTTGAACAGTGTAATATAGTCCCAGGGCTCCCGCACTGAAATCTGGTTTTTCAAGGCAAGCAGGTAGCAGGGCTGATCCGAACTACCGGTCTGGAGACACGGCCTGAGAACATCTTCATGATGAGGTTGATTCTCACATTGTTCCAAACTACCTGATTCCTCTCAAGAAACCAGGGGCACCTCCTTTTAGGCAGGACACTAGCCTACCTCTTATCTGGTTTACTGATGACTTGCTGGGGCCTGTGAAATGTGAGTAGAAGTCACAAGTCTCTAAGAACTCTAAATAGGATTACACCCTTTTTTTTTGAATTGGAGTCTCACTGTCACCCAGGCTGCTGGGCTCAGGCGATCCTTCCACTTTAGCCTTCCAAGTAGCTGGAACTACAGGCACGCGCCACCATGCCTGGCTAATTTTTTGATTTATTATACAGATGAGGTCTCACCAAGTTGCCCAGGCTGGTCTCGAACCCGTGGGCTCAGGCAATCCTCTCACCTTGGCCTCCCAAAGTGCTGGAATTATAGGCATGAGCCACCTCGCCTGGCCGGATTATACACTTTCACTTGGACTTTCTCTTGGTCCTCTGCCCGCTTCCATGGGAAGGGCATGGACCACAGGATTGCTCCTTCCACCTGGGCTTCAAAATGGGAAGACACATGTTGTAGACTGAAGCTGATTGCTGTGGTCTGGATGTTTATGTTCACTCCCCACATTCATATGTTGACATTTTCAACTCTAAGGTGATGGCAGGAAGAGGTGGGACCTTTGGAGAGGTGATTAGGTCACCAAGGCAGAGCCCTCATCAAATAAGATTAGTGCCCTTATAACAGAGGCTTCAGAGAAATCCCTTACCCCTTCTACCATATGGGTACGCAGAGAGAAGGCTTTGTATATGAACTAGCGAGAGGGCCTTTGCCAGACACTGAATCTGCCAGTGCCTTGATCCAGAATTTCTCAGGCCCCAGAACTGTGAACAATACACTTCTTATAAGTCACCCAGTCTATGGTATTGTGCTGTAGCAGCCTGAACTGACTAAGACGCTGACCCACAGCAACAACACAGACACAGACACTGGTATTAAAAGTTCATGAAAATTAAATATTTGTTGAAGCAAGCTGCTGAGATTGGGGAGAGAAAGCTGACTAAAACACGTGACTTGTCTGATGTTTCTCTCAGGACGCCCTTTTTTTTCTGAGTCAGAGTTTCACCCTGTCACCCAGGCTGGAGTGCAGTGGCACGCTCATGGTCACCGTAGTCTTGACCTGCTGGGCTCAGGTGATCTTTCTGCCTCAGCCTTCCAAGTAACTGGAAACACAAGCATGCATTACTATATTCGGCTAATATTTTTGATTTATTGTAGAGACGAGGTCTTGTCAGGTCGTCCAGGCTAGTCTCAAACCCCTGGGCTCAGGCAATTCTCTTGCCTCTGCCTCCCAAAGTGCTGAGATTACAGGCATAAGCCACGGTGCCCAGTGGATTGATGGTTCTTATCCCTTAGAGATCAGTAAAGATTTTGAAAATTCAATTATTTTCTGGCCTCATCCACAGAAAAACTAATATATTTTAAAATCTAATTTTAGAGTTCATAAAGCCACTGAAGCTTGATTAGAAATCATGAGGGCATCCAGAAATTCAATTATTGTTCCCTCTGCCCTTTTGGGAAACATCAAATAATAGAAAAGTACACAAAAAGAAAAACGTCTCCTGTACGGTAAGATCCCTGCCCCCAGAGCAGTGCTTCTCAAACCTTAATGCATTGTCAGATCAGCTAAGGACCTCATTAAAATGAAGTAGGTTCTAATTTTTGCATTTCTTTTTGTTTATTTGTTGTGAGTCAGGATCTTACTCTTGTCGCCCAGGCTGTAGTGCAATGACACGATCACAGCTTATTGCAGCCTCGACATCCTGGACACAGGCAATCCTTTCACCTCAGTCTCCCGTGTAGTTGGGACCACAGGTGCGTGCCACTGCATCAGCTAGTTTTTAAAATTTTTTGTGTGGAGGTGAGGTCTCACATGTTGCCCAGGCTGGTCTCGAACCCCTGAGCTCAGGCAATCCTCCTGTCTTGGCCTCCCAAAGTGCTGGGATTACTGGTGTGAGCCACCATACCTCGACCTCTGCATTTTTATTAAGTTCCTAGGTGTTGCCACTGGTGCTGGTCCTAGGACCAGCTTTTAAGCAGCAGGGCTCTGGACACAGGATCCTAAAATAGATGAATTATTGCCAAAATTATACCAGAGAAGAAAAAAGTCAAAAGGCCCGCCCCCAGCCACCAGAAAAAAAAAATTGAATCATATCCACTCTTACCTATGGTTGGTTCAAATATGATCTTGTTACCATGCACATCTAGAGTTAAAAGAGACCCAGTTCTCCTTGGCCTGTGTATTGCAGGAAGCAAAACTCTGGGCCCTAACCTGGAAGTAAATTCCTCAATATTACTTTGAAATAAATACAGCAGTATTTTCCCGCTGAAACCTCCACTCTTACTTTTCTTCCTTTCTCACTGTCTGGAAGGTAACAGTGTCTCGGAAAGCCGCGAGCGCTGAAACTCTTCCCAGGATTTGGGTGTTCTGGGCCCTGAAAGCAGAAAGAAAGAAAGATAGAAAGCTAGGGCATTTTTTCAAAAATATTTCTGTTGAAATGTCTACTTTAAGTAATAATAACACTAGCAGTGGCCAGTGAGCCCGGACAGAAAACAGACCCCGAAAGCAGTGTGAGTGGTTGTTTAACACCTGTGCTGTGGCATTTTTACACCTGGATTTGGACCTAGACCTGCTGCCTCTCCTCTGTATTAGCTGGAGTCCTCTCCTGGGGCTTTTCTTCTCATTCCTTGAACAGGAATGATATGGAAAACCTTCCTTCCAGGACAGTTCAGAATGTCAAGTGAATGGTGCCTGGTGCAAAGTAAGAGTTCAGAGAATGTTTAACATCATTATCATCTTTGTCACTCTTGCTTTACAAGGGAGGAAAACTGTAGAGCATGGATGTTACAGGGCTTCCATAATATTAGCGACTTTGCTAAAACAAGTCCAGGTCTACTGACACACATTCTGGATTTCTTTGTTTGTTAGTTTAACCCCTTAACTACTCCAAGTTACAAGCCATGCAATTCACATTTTTGGAATGTTTCTTGTGAATTTTCTCCTTTGTCCTCATGAGTGTTTGTTTTCTTGTTTTTCAGTAGGGATTGGGATATTCAGGACTAAAAATCTTCTAACAACATTTTATTTTTATTTTTATTTTTATTTTTATTTTGAGTTGGAGTCTCACTCTGTCGCCCAGACTGGATTGCAGTGGCCACTCCCGGTCACTGCAGCCTCAACCTGCTGGGCTACCGGCGATCCTTCTACCTCAGCCTTCCAAGTAGCCGGAACTACAGGCGCATGCTACCACGTCCGGCTAATTTTTGATTTATTGTAGAGACAAGGTCTGGCCAAGTTGCCCGGGCCTGTCTCGAACCCACGGGTTCAGGCAATCCACTTGCCTTGGCCTCTCAAAGTGCTGGGATTACAGGCTGAGCCACCAAGCCCTGCCCTAACAATATTTTAACTATTGTCATTCAAAACCCTACCAAGCATGCAGCCTCAGGCCACTGGGTGAGACAGAAACTAAAGCATAATTGAGCAAGAACAAGCTTCCTAATCAGGGCCCAGAATGGGCCCATTGGCCTCTTTGAGAAGCTCATAAAAAAGCAATGAATTTTCTTGCAGGAGCAATGAACAAATTATCCCCTATGCAAATGTTTGTCTATAATTTCTGAGCAGTTCTGACCCCTTCAGGGATGGAACTTTGTTTAAAAACCCCTTTTAGATGCAACTCTGATTAAGACATATGAAAAAGCACTCAACATCACCAACCATCATCAGAGAAATGCAAATTAAAACCACAGTGACATATCATCTTACACCAGTCAGAAGGGCTCATATTAAAAAGTCAAAAAATAGATGGCAAAAATGCAGAGAAAAGGGAACATTTATACACTGTTGAGAGGGATGTAAACTAGTACAACCTCTATGAAAAACAGTATGGATGGCCGGGTTCTGTGGCTCAGCCTGTAATCCCAGCACTTTGGGAGGCTGAGGTGAGTGGATTGCCTTAGCCTGAGGGTTCGAGTCCCACCCGGGCAACTTGGAGAGACCTCGTCTCTACAATAAATCAAAAATTAGCTGGGCGTGGTAGTGCACGCCTGTAGTTCCAGCTCCTTGGAAGGTTGAGGCAGAAGGATTGCCAGAGCCCAGCAGGTCGAGGCTACAGTGGCCAGGAGTATGCCACTGCACTCCATTCTGGGTGACAGAGTGAGATTCCAACTCAAAGAAATAAAGAAAGAAAAACAGTATGGAGATTTCTCAAAGAACTAAAAATTGAGATACCAAAGAAATATTTATATAAAAAAGGTATCTACACCTGGTGTGGTGGCTCACGCCTATAATCCCAGCACTTTGGGATGCCGAGGTGAGAGGATTGCCTGAGCCCACAGATTTAAGACCAGCCTGGACAACTTGGCAAGAAGACCTCATCTCTACAATAAATCAAAAACTTAGCTGGGCATGGTGGCGTGTGCTACTTGCAAGGCTGAGGTGGAAGGATCACTTGAGCTCAGCAGGTCTAGCCTGTGGTAGCCATAAGTGTGCTACTGCACTCCAGCTTTGGTGACAGAGTGAAGCTCCAACTCAAAAAAAAAAAGATGCCTGCACTTACATGTTTATCACAGAACTATTCACAATAGCAAAGATATGGAATCAACCTAAGTGTCCATCAAGAGAGAACTGACAAAAGAAAACATGGTACACATACACAATGGAATGTTATTCAGTCTTACAAAAGAATGAAATCATAACTTTTACAGCAATGTGAATGGAACTGGAAGTCATTATCTTAAGTGAAACAGCTCAGACACAGAAAGACAACACACGTTTTCCATTATAAGTGGGGGCTAAATAAATGTACACATGGAAGGATGAGGGGTGACAGGGGGGTGGACGGTGAGAAATTGCTGGGTACCGTACCATGTACGCTACTCAGGTGATGGCGACCCTAACGGCCCTGACTTCACCATTATACAATCTGTCCATGTAGCCAAATTACACTTGTACCCTATAAATGTATACAAATACATAAATAAAAATAAAAAATTCATGTAATAATGTAAAACCCTTCTAGGTGCAACCAACAGAATATTGACAATTCCATGCAACTCTAGCACAGGCTTTCACATAGATGATCAGTAAATATGTCTTGGCAACATAAACGAACGGTTGAGCAAATGAATGAATGACAAAACTGCAAGAGAAGATTTTCTTCTCTTTTTTAAAAAAACTGCAAGAAAACATTTTTTTCCTTTTTTTTTTAACATTATGGACAGGGTTCCAAAATGGTTAAAAATTAGGTGGTTTTATTATTATTATTATTATTTATTTATTTATTTATTTATTTATTTTTTGAGTTGGAGTCTCACTCTGTCGCCCAGACTGGAGTGCAGTGGCCACTCCCGGCCACCGCAGCCTCGACCTGCTGGGCTCCAGCGATC
>NW_007245944.1:109848-114323 GCF_000164805.1 Carlito syrichta
ATTGTAGAGATGAGGTCTCGCCTGCCCAGGCGGGTCTTGAACCTGCGGGTTCAGGCAATTCACTCACCTCAGCCTCCCAAAGGCAGGGGATTACAGACTGAGCCACCGAGCCCGGCTTTATTATTATTTTTTTAATGGGGATGGTTCAAGATCACCTATGCTGTGTCATGGCAAGTACAACGGGGTCTCAGAGAAGGGAGTGGTTGCTATGAGCTGAAAGAAGCAACAATGTCTTCCTAGAGATAAATGCAGGATCAGATGGTTATGAATTTTCATATGCATGTAGGAAGTCACGATAAATCAACCACATTCCCATGACCACGGCTGCTTCCACAAGCTGCCTGACTGAAAGGCCAGTTCTAACCCTGGCTCTGACTGCTCTTAGTTTGCCTGGGAATGCCGCCGGTGTGGCCAACTCATACATCTGCCTGGCACTGATCCAGCAAGGTGGCACCCTTTCCGGCTGGTTGCTGGGTGGAACAGAGTAGTCAAGACTCTGCCTCAATCCAGCCCAGGTTGGAGTTTCTCCCCCAGGGAACAGTTCTCTGCAGGGAAGGCAGAACTTAGAGGTCTTGACTCCTCACAGAAGCCTATGCTCGCATAGTCCCTGTAGCCTTTTTTTTGAGTTGGAGTCTCACTCTGTCTCCCAGACTGGAGTGCAGTGGCATGCTTCCGGCTGCTGCAGCCTCAACCTGCTGGGTCCCGGTGATCCTTCCTCCTCAGCCTTCCAAGTAGCTGGAACTATAGGCGCGTGCTACCACACCCGGCTAATTTTTTAAAAAATTACTGTAGAAACGAGGTCTTGCCACATTGCCCAGGCTGTGAAACCACGGGCTCAGGCAATCCACTCGCCTCAGCCTCCCCAAGTGCTGGGATTACAGGCTGAGCCACCGAACCTGGCCAGTCCCTGCAGTCTTGAGGGATGTGGCACTGCTTGTCCTGCTGCTGACCACCACCCTCAAGGGTGAATCGACAGAGTGGCTGTTTGCTGAGCACAGAGGGATGCATTTCCCTTGCTTGACTCAAGCTTGGGCTTTCCTGGAGGAGGCTGGGCATCTGTTAAGGCAGCATGCACCTACCTCTATTCCTAGTGTAGGCTCGCTGTTCTTTAATGATGGAGAAAATGTTTGCCCCAACCCAATTCTTGCCTGCTTCAATCTGTTCTACTTCTCACCAAGACCACTGCTGCTTCCCCTCACTCCCATCTTTTCATTCCTGTCCCTATCATCCCAATTTTGGCTGCCACAGAATCACTCCAGAAGCCTCACCTAACCCTACACCCTGCCATACCCCACTCTCCCATACCCTGGCCTTCCTTTGTCCAGGTCCTATTCATCACCTGGCCTGAACTTTTGCTACGGTCTCCTAGTTGGTCTTCTTTCTTCTGGCTATTCCCCCCTCCACTCTTTTGCTAGACTGGCCTTCCTAAAACATAATCCCAATCACACACCCAGCAACCCGATAGGTGCTCCTGCAGCCTGATGAGTAAAGTCCATGAAACCCACCCTGGCATTTGAGGTTTTCTATGGCCTAGTTGCGACCTCCCTCATTGTCTAGTCTTTTACCTACCCTTCATGCTTTCTCACTCCAACTCCTTTGCAAGTCTTAGGCCCCAAATTAAACCTGTCCTTCTTGACCTTCAATATCTCACTTTCTCTTCTCTACAACTTTATTGCATTGCCCATGCACCGCCCAACCCACCAAATGCTCTCTCGTGTCTTTCAACACGCAACTGGAGAATTCACTGTACCAAAGTTTCCTCTGACCCTCCCAAACAAATAGACATAAACCCTTCCCTTCACCATGACAAGTAGGATACTCAAATAATGATGGTATTGAGCATCTTAGTACTTAGTACTGGCTACACAGGTGAAGAAACCAAGCTGAGAAAGTTAGAGTAGCTTTCCAAAGCCACCAGCTTGTCAAGACTCGGCAGGGGACTGGAATCTAAGTCCATTGGACTTTGAAGGCCTTGTGTTTCTGCTCTGTCTACACTGCATCTCATAGTTGTCATTAGTGATGTATATTTATCTTTCCTTGACTGGTTGGAAGTCCCTCCAGGAAGAACCGTGTTTTATTCAATTCTTTTACAGGCTGTCATACCTTCCTGTTTTATTTCCTCCACATCAATTATCATTATTTGAGAGTGCCTTGTTTATTTATTTGTTTACTTTATTGCCTTCCTGGTTCCACTAGAATGGGGGCTTCTGGGAGCAAAGACTGTGTCTTTTTTGTTCATTGTTTCTCCAGGACCTAGAACATTCTCGAACCATAATAATCTATACTCAAAAGTTTGTTAAGTAAAAAACAAAATGGAAGAAGACAAATAGGCAGGAGAAAAATAGGAGGGTGAACGAATAGATATTTGCAAAAAAAAAAAAAAAAAAAAAGAATCTGGTAATCACCCCAGAACATTTAGAAAGAACTTCATTGTGTGAAGGAAGTACCACATCTGTATTTACTGTCAGGAATATTGTTCCAATTTGTTCCTTAGAACTGTCTTTCAAAGAATCAAAAGAGGAAAGAAGTGCCCACAAAAATCAAAGCCAAGTGCAGCTATCTAATTACAAATGCAAATACCGTTTGGCAAAGGAATTCCACTTCTAGAAAAGTATTCTACAGATATATTCACATATGTACAAGGTTAGTCACTTCAGCATTATTTGCTGTAGTAAAAGATTGGAAACAATCCTTATTCCCATCAAATGGAGACTGTTGAATACAAACTGTGGTACATTTATACAATGGATTATTATACAGACACAAGAATGAGGAAGCACTCTCTGTACTGACAAGGAAAAATCTATAGACTATATTGTTAATTGAAAAAATGCAGGGTGCAGAACAATGTGCCTAAAATATCACTCTTTGTGTAAAAATGAAAGGGGTAGACACAATCTCTGTGGCTTAAGCACAAAGAATCCTGGAAGGGCACAGAAGAAAGTAAGAACAATGGTGGTGAAGGGGGCAAGCTGGGGGCACGAGGACATGTAGATGGGGGACGAGGGTGGGAAGGAGACTTTTCCTAGTAAAACATTTTACCTGCAAACACTGAAAACAATAAAAACCAGCAGCTGACAGCAAACTCACCTGAATGCCAGGAGGGATGCTGTAGATGATCCGGATAGTTTTGCAGTCTGGGTGGCCAGGCAAGGAATGGGGGATGAGGTGGTACTCCATCTTCCCTGGAGGCTGGGTGCCCGTCTTCACCCCATAAATGGTCTTACAGGTTGGACACTGCAAACTCCCATCCTGAGGAGACAAGGCCGGAAGAGCCCAATCGGGAGACTGCTTTGGTAATAACCTTCCCTCTCAATCCCAAAAGGTACCTGAGATAAAGGGCAAATGGGGAGGAGCAAACGGGGAGGAAGGGGGAGAAGGCACCCAAATGAGTGAAAGATCTTAGTTTCTCTCAAAGCTTAGCTACCTAGTATATGTCTGCTTTCTCCAAAGTATCAGGTGGTAAATTCCACCAACAGTCCCTCACTCCACACTGAGGAATATGTAAGAGAAGCCCCTGTTCCTGAAGAGGAGACCAGCTCACTAGGGCAGGAAGTAAGCTCAGGGAACCACCACTTAACTGCTAAGTACTAAATGGGTGGAACAGACAGCAAGGACTCAAGAATAGCAGTTGCCCAATTGTCAAGCATGAGAATCATGCAGGGAGCTTTTTTTTTTTTTTTTGAGTTGGAGTCTCACTCTGTCACCCAGACTGGAGTACAGTGGCATGCTCCTGGCCAGCGCAGCCTCGACCAGCTGGGTTCTGGCGATCCTTCCACCTCAGCCTTCCAAGTAACCAGAACTAAAGGCACGCGCTACCACACCCAGGTAATTTTTGATTTATTGTGGAGATGAGGTCTCGCCAAGTTGCCCAGGCGGGTCTCGAACCCATGGGCTCAAACAACCCTCACCGCGGCCTCCCAAAGTGCTGGGATTACAGGGAGCTTGTTAAACGTAAAGATGCCAGGCCTCCCATCAGGCCCACTGAGTCAGAACTGGAAGGCTGCAAAGTGTAGTGGTCTAGAGTGTGAACTCGAAGGTCAAACTGCCTAGATTTGAGTCTCAGCTCTATTATCTACCTGCTGTGCAACCTTGGACAAATTAATGAACATCTCTGAGTTTCAGTTTCCTTACAGAACAAGAAAGATAAAATTATCTGTCTCATGGGGTTGTTGGGAGAAGTCAATGAGGCAATCTATAAGAAGTGTTTAGCATGTGGTGTTTCTAGATGTTATTAGAGTTTTGTGTTTTCTGTAGAGAGACTAATACTCGGACAGGTTTGGAAACCACTGCAATAAAAAGAGAAACTGGGCAACAAGTGCCAGAGTAAATGAGTTAGCTTTAAGAAAATGGTCCTTGAAGAATAGTTATGAATTGACTAAGAAAGATAGAGGCCGGGCTTGGAGGCTCAGCCTGTAATCCCATGCTTTGGGAGGCCAAGGTGAGTGAATTGCCTGAGCCCGCGGGTTCAAGAC
>NW_007245944.1:114343-122067 GCF_000164805.1 Carlito syrichta
CCCTGCCTGGGCAACTTGGTGAGACCTCATCTCTACAATAAATCAAAAAAATTAGCCGGGTGTGGTAGCACGCGCCTGTAGTTCCAGCTACTTACTTGGAAGGCTGAGGTGGAAGGATCGCCGGAACCCAGCGGGTCGAGGCTGCAGTGGCTGGGAGCGGCCACTGAACTCCAGTCTGAGCGACAGAGTGAGACTTCAACTCAAAAAATAATAATAATAATAATAAAAAGAAAGATGGAGGATAGGTTTTTGCATCAATAACTAGACGAGACAATTATGCCATTAATTAGAGTATCAAATCTTGCAATAGAGTTTATGTCTCTTGTTTCATTTAGGCCTCACTTCCTGATATTGTCTGGGCAGGAATTGTTAGCATCTTTTTATAGAAACTGAGGCACAGTAAGATTAAAGGACTCCAGTGGGTCTGTCTAAACTCCTGGGCTTTGCACTGTACCTCAGTGGCTCTGTTAGTGGGAAGAGGGGGTTCTGGATGCAGGGATGTAAACAATCATGGTTTCAGAACAGGGCCTAGCCAGGTATCATCTGGAGGAGGGCCTGGACAGCAAATCCTATTTCCAGGCTCCCAAAAAGAGGGGGTGAGGAGAAGGAAGGTGTACATGGGCAGGGAGAGGCGTGTGTAAAATGTGCTGCCGCACAGCTGGGACCAAAACGTTCCAGGATACCCCCATCTCTTCAGGAAGATAGGGATCCTCTGCTGAGCTATTTAGGGATACTTCCATCCAAGCTCTACTCATTTAAAGGAAGCGCTCAAATTCAGGGTGACTACTCTCTGAATCCAGGCTCTCACTCTCTCTCTGTCCTCAAGTTGTTTCATGACCTTGGGTGAAGCATTCCCTTCCCTCTGGGCCCTTTTCTCCCACGTTTTATACAATAAAAACACACACTTCAGAATATTGGTGCAAAGGGAATAAAGGATAGCATCTTGAGAAACATTTTTGAAGACCTATGGCAATAAATGCAAAACGTTACCAGATTATTCTTGAATATAGTCATCAAAAAGGGAACAAATGTGCTAAGGAACCTCTTTAAACACAAAATAACCTCTTGAAATGCAAGGCTCCAATGAAACATTTCAGCCCAGGGTTGGAAAATTAGTTAGGAATCCAGATATGCACCCCCTTTCTTTTTTTTTTTTTTTGAGTTGGAGTCTCACTCTGTCGCTCAGACTGGAGTGCAGTGGCCGCTCCCGGCCACCGCAGCCTCGACCTGCTGGCCTCCGGCGATCCTTCTGACTCAGCCTTCCAAGTAGCTGGAATTACAGACATGCGCTACCATGCCCGGCTGACTTTTTGATTTATTGTAGAGATGAAGTCTCACTGCCCAGGCGGGTCTCAAACCCACGGGCTCAGGCAATCCACTCACCTCAGCACCCCCTTTCAATGACTGAGTCTTGCTGCTAGCTTGACTCTTAAGGACACTAAGAAAGAGCCCAAGGTCAGTACTTTGGAAACCTCAGTCAAATAGGCTACGTAAAGATGAAGGAGAAAATTATAGTCATATAACAAAGGAGATATCAACTTGATTAATAATAGTGTAGCACTCCATAACTATAGTTAATAATAGTGTAACCCTCCATAACTATAAAGTAGGTATGACTTTAATTTCCACTTTCCAAATGGAGAACGAAATCTCAAAGAGTTTGAAAAACCTTAACTAAAATCGTTCAGTTCATAAGCCAGGATTCAAGTTCAGGTCTGCCACTTTCTCTTTTGAAGCCCCTGAAATCCAGAAATTTTTTTCAATAAGAGGTTAAGAATATTAGGGAAATTTCAGACTCTAATGAAATCCCAGTTGGGCCTGGAGGAACTTTTACTCTAAAAGTTATTCCAGGCACAGGAAAGAACATGAGTCAATGACTTTGGAAATGCTGAGACATTGGAAGGAGAGAATTATCTCCTAAGGAGACTCCCAGATTCCTGAAAATCATTTCTAATGGGGGACACCATTACACTGTCAGTTCATGGACAAGATAAGCATCTCAAATAGCTTCCCCTCTTCCAACAGTGGGATTCTAGGGCAGGGATTACCAGGTGTAGTCGGTCACAGCCTCTTTTTGTTTGAGTTGGAATCTCACTCTGTTACCCAAGCTGGAGTTCAGGGGGCATGCTCATGGTCACTGTAGCCTCGATCCACGGGGCTCAGGAGATCCTTCTACCTCAGCCTTCCAAGTAGCTGGAACTACAGGAATGCGCCACCATGCCTGGCTAATTGTTTTATTTATCGTAGATAGGAAGTCTCACCAAGTTGCCCAGCCTGGTCTGGAGCCTGTGGGCTCAGGCAATCCTCTCACCTCAGTCTCCCAAAGTGCTGGGATTATAGGCGTGAGCCACCCCACCCAGCCGGCAACAGTCTTTTAATGCCTTTGAAAGGACAGTCAAGTGTATCTTGAAGTTGTCCAAAGAGAATTATAACGGAAAATCACTAGCCCTGGAGAAGAAAGGGTGATTAGGAAACCTGTTCACACTAGTCTGAGTGAACACTCAGCAGAGGTCCAGGACGGTGATAAGAAGTCCTTTTCCTTCAATGGGCCTTGGCAAAGGGCCACTTCTCTCAGAACCCTCATGGACAAAAGCCCACCCCCTCTCCCATTAGACCTCCACACCCAAAACTGGAGGAGCTTGGTGGCCCAAAGGGAGAGTGATGACAGGTTTTGCCAGCATTGCAAAAAAATACACAAGTACAATAGACACTCAGGGAAGGAGAAACAGTACGAACTATTGTACCAGCTATTGTTCTTATCTTAACTGCCCTTCCTTCCTTGCACATCCTTTACATAATAGATGAGATTAACAACCCTCCTCTGTCAAAACCATAGGCCACCAGTGACGCTGAAGCTATGAATAGAGGGACTATGAGGAATTGATCTTGCCTAGAAGTTGATCTTGCCTCTCGCTTCCCTGGGGTATTTCTAAGACTCCCAAAATCACCTAGATGAGGCCCAAGTAGGGCCTTCATGATCTTGCTCCTCTATAGCCCACCATAGTGGTGGCAGCAGCCCACAGGCTGGCACTAACCTTGTTCCCGTTGTTGTACATGGCAACCAGGCAGTAGATGTGGTAAATGTGGCCACACCTGGACAGCTTTCCCACCAGGTCAGGCTTGACCGTTGGCTGCGGGCCCTTGTAGCCCGAGGGGGTCGTGAGGCGCTCCATACAGATGGTGCAGTCCTGCGAGCAGAGGGAACAGAGCAGAGAGACCGTCAGCTCTCACCCAGCTGGGAGGCCAGAGCACCCTCACAGGGGTTTCCAGGGGATCTTGGTGGTCAGATGAGCTGTTACAGTTTCTCTTCTAGAAAGCCCACAAATCAGGGTGTATGTGCTTTTAGGAATCTAAGTATGGTTTTGTCTGGCTTTACGCAACAGAGAAATTCCTGAAATAATGCCTGGTAGGGGTACTTATTAACTTGGGCTCAGCAACTAAATTATCTCCTCCTTGAGGGTTGTGGTGATGCACTGTCCTTTTTTTTGTTCTCCAGTGGCTTATGGAGGAACATGCTTATTCACAGATTCACTGACAAGCTTTACTTAAGGTAAACTTTTATAAAGAAATTGAATTTCAAGCATACCAAAAGGGCTGCTATTTAAATAAATCTGCGACAGGGTTTCTCAGCCTTAGCATCACTGACAGGACAATTCTTTGCTGTGGGACTTTCCTGGACATTGTAGGGTTGTCAGCAGCATCCTCAGTCTCTGCTCTACTCTCTCGACATCAGAATCCTCTTGAACCATGGCCATTCAAAATGTCTCCAGACATGGCCAAATGTTCCCGTGGGAGCCAAATCATCTTTGGTTGAAAACCACTGGTCTGTATCAAACCCATTTTTGAAGTGAATTCTCAAGGCTTATCATACTGTTTTTCTTCAATTCAGACAGTCAGGTTAAGATAGTTTAGACTCAATCAGCACTACACTGACTGAGAAGGTGGAGAGATTGATTAAGACACAGCTGTAGCTCTGGACCGTGGACCGTGGAGCCCGTGTCAGTTCTGACCAGCTCTGTAACTGCCGGGGCTTAGAATGCAACTCCTGCCACATCGGAGACAGAGAGGGTGAACCCTTCCCTGCTTCCCTTGCACTCACCTCTTCTGGCGGGTGCCGGACTTTCTGCAGATACTTCTTCAGCACTTCCTCTGGGGTTTTGCCTGTGGGGACATGAGGATCCGTGGGCCACCGAGGCAGAGCTAAGGAGTCAAACAGCCTTGCCACGTTAGGCATGCTAAAGAGGAAAGTTACAGCTAAGTTCAAGGCAGAAAAGCGAACAGGATTCTTCTGTAACTGGATTAAAGAATGTGAAAGAGAATGCAGATTATGCAGAGCAAGTGAGGTGGTGGTCTGAAGAGAAAAGTGGTGACACCTGTCTCTACCCCTTGCAATCACTTCCCTGACATCCTTCTACCTGTTTTCGACAAACTCACTCTTCCTTCCTTTCTTTTTTCCTTCATTCTTTCCTGACTCTTCTCCTTCCCTCCCTCCCTCTCTCCTTCCCTACTTCTCTCTCTCTCTCTCCCCCTCCCTCTCTCTATCTTTCTTTTTTTAGGGTCAGGTCTCACTATGTCGTTCTGGCTTTAGCAGAGTGGTTATTCACAGGTACAATCACAGCACACTGCAGCCCTGAACTCTTGGCCTTAAGCAATTCTCCCACCTCAGCCTCACTGAGTAGCTGAGACAACAGGTGCATGCCACTGAGCCTGACCAAGAAAGCAACTTTTTAACTGAGATGGTTTGTGTGGGTTTCTCTTCCTTATAATCAGAGTCTGGATTTGTCCCAGTGATCTGAAGAAATAACAGAAATGAAAGTACTTTGCAAACTGTTACACTTTACATACACATTAGACGGTCTTACAGCACTCTTTTTATAATTTGCTAAGTACAAGTCTCCATTTATAATGTGGCATCAGAGTGAGATTATTTTTATGGGAAACCAGGAAGTTATGACCCACAGCTTCAGGACAGTATTTCTTAGCACTAAGTGCTGCTGTCACTGCCAAGAGACACAGCCCCTCAGCAGGGGAAGGGTGATGCTCTGGAAAGCATCCTGACAGGCTGCAGTGCTTCAGGGATTTCTTCAGGGATGGGCCCTTAAGAGGTCGCCCATCCTGAAGGTAGAGGGTGGGATGATAAAAGTTTGCAAGGAGGCACAGAAGAAAAAAATAATCAGTACTTGGGCAACTCCCTTAATTTTTCTAAGCTACTTTGTCACCTGTAAGATGGAGGCCAGCGTAGCACCTACTTCAAAGGGTTGCTTTGACAATTAAATGAGCTAATGGACTAGAGTTCTTTAGCACTTTGAGAGATAAGGGTCTGTGCTGCGAATAACAACAGGAAGAGAGGGAAGGTGTGAAATCCTGTCACTTCCTATCAGACAATGAGCAAGGCAACCGAATTCATTTAAGCAGGGAAATTTTGATAGACTAGAAAAGTAGGACAAGGGTTTGAGGAAGTGGATCATGCAACAGCCAAAAGTTGTGATGCAGGACCTACCTTCCCACTGCCCTGCTTCTCTTGTAAGAATTAAGCTACTATTAATTAAGGGCCTATTTTTTGCCAGGTCCTGGGCTAAGTGCAACACACATAGGATCTGATTTAAACTTCATAAGAAGTTTGCAAGGTGGGGGCTTAGGGGTAGGGTCAAATCTTTTAACACTCACAGTCAGGGATCAGAAAGACTAACCACAGAGCTGAGCCAGGACCCTGCAGTGCAAGGAAGGCACAGGTATTGACCTCTTAGCTGTTGGGTTGTGGACAGGTAGGATGGGGTTCTTGAAGAAGGGTTCAAAGTTGCCAGAGCATCTAGAGGTTCTAGAGGGACACAAGACAGTGGCCACCTCCCATGCGTCATGAATGCATTCCAGGACATACCTGCCAGATACCAGTTTGGGGCATTTTTACTCCATTATGAAAGTTTTTAAAAGCGGGTAGCCACACAACTTGCAAGTGACAAAGTTACAATGTAAATCCAGTCTGTTCTGGTTTTCCACACCAATGTGATCTTTCTCGTCTAATATATTTTCTTTATACCACACTTCACAATTTTATGTTTCTATACTTTTGCACTGTCTATTTTGATTTCTCAAGGCGCTTCCGTTGGGTCCCTACACAATCCACTGTGGTAAAATCATCAACCTTGACTGATTAGGCTCACTTAGCATATGCAAAAATTGAGGCACAGAGGGTTAAGCTGTGGCTATGAACTTTGGTGGTGGAGGCTAGCCAGGGCTGGCAGCCAAGTCTCTGACATCCAGGATCCCATAAGATAACGAGGCTGGTACCTTTCTTGGCTTGTTTTTTGGTGGTCTTGCGGCTTGTGTTGGAAACCCCTGGGATGGATTTTATCTCGCTCTTGCTGACGGGGGGTGGGTGTAGGACCAGCTTTGGTGGCCTGGTGAGACACACAGGCAGCCCCGCTGCACTCATGAGGATCCCAGTGATTCCTGGAAGGGGCAGCACATGGGTGAGGAAGGACTGGAGATGTAGCTCCCAACATCCCCCATTGCTCCCTCCCCAGAGAGTGCTCCTGATTCATGGATTCTCTGCCCTTTTCCAAACTCATTCATTCACTCAGCTTCAACAGCATGCAATCAGTTCCCCCTCAAACTCTTCCTACCCTTCCTGTACAATTCCCAAAAGCCCCATTTGCTTTAATTAACATCCAGATTCTCTCCTTTTAAAAAAATGCTCACTACCTATATTTGTTACTCTGATTTCTCTACCTTCAGCTAATGCATCCCAGAGTTTCTCTTACCCGCCAAGGCAGGGTTGACAGGACTTGTCCCATTTAGGTTCTTCACTGGGACGGTGGGGACCCTGTGGAAGGAAAGAGCAGATACAGCACGGTTTTGACAAGTGGGACAAAATGGACCAATGTTTAACCCTAATAAGGATGTGGTAAGTTCTTAATACAGCAGCCAGTCAGAGGTGATATGTTCAAAGCCCAAGTCTGACCATGTCACTCTTCCACTTAGAACCTCCAAACTTAGTATGACTCCTCAGGTCACTCAGAGTCAAAATCAAAATCCTAGCAAGGCCTACCCAGCCCTGCATGATCTGCCAACAGCCTCCCTGACTACCCCCCCCCAATTTCCTTATCCCTTTGGTCTTCCTCTCATATCCCTGCACTCTTTGCTCTTGCTGTTTCTCCCATAGGCCAGCCACACTCCTGTCTCAGAACCTTTACGTATGCTGTTCCCTGTGCCTAAAATGCTCTTCTATCAGATAACATCCTCCGACACCTCCTTCAGTCTTGATTCAACGTCCACCTACTAAATGAGGTTCTTGAGACCATCTCATTTAATACTGCTGCCCACCCTCCATCTCACTCCAGGACTCCCATTCTACTTACGATCTTTTAAAATAAGTTATTGCAGCTTATCGCCCTTTCTCGAATCTACGCTCTACAAGGGCAAATATCTTTCTGTTTTGTTCAGAGCTTAGCACTAGCAAGTACTCAATCGATACTTGTTGAAGGAATGAAAAAATAAAGAACCAAGTTCAAGCCAGGGAGTACAAGAGTCACTTAACATGCTTTTAAAAAGACAGAGTTTGCCGGGCTCGGTGGCTCAGCCTGTAATCCCGCGCCTTTGGGAGGCTGAGTTGAGTGGATTGCCTGAGCCCGCGGGTTCGAGACCCGCCTGGACAGCGAGACCTCATCTCTACATAATCAAAAATCAGCCGGGCATGGTAGCGCATGCCTGTAATTCCGGCTACT
>NW_007245944.1:122087-136932 GCF_000164805.1 Carlito syrichta
CACTCCAGTCTGGGTGACAGAGTGAGACTCCAACTCAAAAAAAAAAAAAAGACAGAGTTTCAGTTCTAGACCAGAGCCTCCTCCACCTGGAGCAGGAGTCTGCATTTTTCCACAGCTCCAAGAGGATACAAATGTAGCAATCTCCAGGTTCATGTTTGGAAACCACTGCTGCAGCAGCTGTCCAGTCTCCATCTCCTTTCCCTGAGACATATGTAAGTATCAGGCACAGCCTCCTCCCCTGTCTGTCTTTCTCCCCCAACAACTCCAGCCAGGCTGAGGAGGAAAGGGAGCAGCTGCTGGGAAAAGCAAGGCCTCCCACACAGCTGACTCGGAAAATATGGGACACGTGGGGCTGAGTCCTGCGCCATGCTCTCTGCCACCCAGGCTTTCACAGCCGGGCTTGAAGAGGCCCAAGGACAGAATTACAGATGGCTCTAGGAGCCAGACAGCCTGTGAAGCCAGCAGTTCTGCTGTGGGGCAGGATGGTGCTGGGAAAGCAGGAAGAGGGGAAAACAGCATTCGTTTATTTATCGGTACATTCAAAAAATGTTTATTGAGCCCTACATTTTTTTTTTTTTTGAGTCGAGTCTCGCTCTGTTATCCAGGCTGGAGTGCAGTGGCAGGATCATGGCTCACTGCAGCCTCGACTTCCTGGGTTTGGGCGATCCTTCTGCCTCAGTATCCCAAGTATCTGGGTCTAAAGGCACGTACCACCATGAGATGAGGTCTTTGCTATGTTGCCCAGATTGGTCTTGAACTCCTGGGCTCTGGCAATCCCCTTTGAATTGGCCTCTCAAAGTGCTGGGATTACATTAGCCACTGCTCCCAGCTGAGCCTTACTTTTTGTTGGACACTTCTGATGCTGGGTACTGAGCAGTGAACACACAGCCCATGGCCTGTCTTCATCCACCTACTATAATCACCAATATGCACAGAGCTCGTTCCCACTAGGAACGGCTCTAACTGCTCATAACACGTAAACTTGCCTAGTCCTTCCAACATCCTATGTAGGGGCATGTCCATTATATAGACAATTAAGTTGAGGCAAAGATAGATTGAGCAAACTTGACCAAGATCACAAAGCTAAGGACTTGAACCCAGAAAATCCAGCTCCTTTATGGCTCCACTATGCTGCTCACTGTGCAAGCTCTTCTCTCTGTGTGATCCTGGTAATCATCCATGCTGCAGATGGAGAACATTATGCTCAGAGAGTGTAATGGATAAGCCTACCACCAGAAGAGGGGAGGGGGGCTGCAATGGGACCTCCAGGTTGAACAGTGGGGTCTGTCTGTGTGGCTCATGTCTACAAAGATGGTGCCTCCCCAGCTACTTGGATCCTGCTGGGACCTCTGTCCCTTCCCAGGAATTATGACACATGGGGGAAGGATGTGAAAGCACAGATGTGGGAATGTTTGTGTCTCACCAGGCCACCAAAAGCCACTTTTTCTTCTTAAACTGTCCCCAGGATAAATCAAACCCAGATGGAGGGATGGAGCGGAAAGCTGAATTCAAAACAATGGTCACTAGGCCAAGAATAGGGGAACAGACTTGATTCTAGACACCCTTCCCAGGCCAGGCACGGTATGGTGGATGGAGAGTCAGGGTCAATCTTGCCCATAGCTCCTCACTAAGTCAGTCAACGTTTCTGAGCCTCGATTTCTTTTCTATAAAACTTTGAGGGTCTTGGGTTGAAGATACCAGGAAGACTTGTTGACGATTTCCCACCCTAGGACCTAGGAACAAGGCGGTAGGCCTAAGCCCCTGGGTCCCACACCCATGGCAGACTCTCCTCTTCACCTGGCTCTTTCTGGAGAGGCTGGGGGTGGGGGTGGGGGGCAGATGTGGCCTTTTGTGGCCCGCTGCTCCCAGTACCCCACCAGGGGGCAGCACGTGCTGCCTAGCCCTGCACCTGTCTTCCCATCCCCATCACTGAGGCCCTCACTCCAGCAGATAAGTAGCTGTGATCTGGGTGACAAAAGCCACCTTTGTTCCCACAAACTGGACTGGCAGGTTTCCACACCCAATCTGGCCTACCAGGAAATACTCCAATTCCTGGAACACCACACATCCCAGGCAGTCCAAGAAGTTGTGTGTGTAGGAGGGGGAGACGGGGTGGGTAAGGGGAGGGTTTGGAGAAAGGAAGAGAAGGGCCTGCACTTGGGCCCTGGACACACATGAGGCCTGTGGGGCCCACAGGTGGGAGAGATGCATGTCCGGAAAGGGACAACATGGAAGGTGGGTTTGTCACTAGGCTCTGGGAGGCAGGGGTCTGTGGAGGAGGGGGCTATTTGCCCAAGAAATACAGAAGGGTATAATGGAAGGAGTCCTGCTCTGGGGTCAGGTAGTCCTCATCTTAGCCCTGCTCAGCACTGACTTGCTTTGAGCCTTTGAGAGGGCTGCACATCCTCTCTGCACTTTGTGGACCACATCTGTTACCACAGCTGCAAACAGGGCATCCTATCCTAAAATGTCTGCCCTGTGGGTGTCCCTGCGAGGGCTAGGATCTAGGTCAAATACTTTGTAAACAGCTGAGCACTATACAAATGTGGGTGACTATTTACCCTTTTATCTCCCAACTGTAAAAGGCGGTTAGGCTTATTAATAAAGCCTTTTTCTGCTTTAATATTTCAATTTTCTCAGATTCTTAAGGACATGGGTATCAAGTGTAAAGCTGAGTGCTGGGCAGCACTCAGGACTATTGAGCTGCCAACACCTGATCATATTGTCCCACTATTACTGGTTCAAATGAAAACACCCTGTTAGGGCCCCTGCTACATAGGCATTAACCCTCTTTCTAGAAACAGCAACCCAGTGGCAGGCATGCTTCTCACATTCTCCAGGCGGCTCTATCAGAATTGCAAAGCTGCCTGGCCTAACCACTTGTTGGCCAATCAGAAGACACCTCCTGCCCTCATTCTGATGGGCTGTTACCAGTTATGGAGGGTCCAAGTTTCAGTTTCCATCCCTAAAATACAAAACTAAGACAAAAGCAGAGAGCTGGCAAGGCGGCAGAAGAAGGGAGTTGTGGGAGGGAGGGTATCTCTTCAGACATCATGGCGAGAAGCAATGTTTTTCTCAGAGTCCTGAGCCAAACCAGGAATCCTCAGGCAGGACAAGGGTCTTGTCTCTACGGCAACCGAGGCCTAGCTGGAGACAGAGAAGCCTCAACTCCAGAGGAGGGGGCCAGAGTGGCGACACCGGCCCTCCACTGCACAGTCCCCCCTCTCTCTTCCCTTTAGAAACCCCCTGCTTGTGTCTCTGAATAATTCACAGGATCTTTTGTTTCCCCCCAAACCTTTCTCTTCATCCCACTCCTCCCACCCTCCCTGGTTTTCCTTTTTCCGTGGGAAAGTTGCTGGAAGAGGTCATGGGCAGAGAGAGGAGGGGGAAGGGGCCCTGCAACGACAGAAGGTCGATGGCAATGCCAGACAAAGGGAATAAACACGCTAATTAAATGGCCAAGAAAGGCTGGAGGAGAAGATGGGAGTGGGGGTGAGGGTAGTGGTGGTAAGAGGTGAAAAGGAAAGGGCTGGAAGATCAAGAGGGGTAGGCAGGGCCTCCCTTGTCAGGAAAACAGAGGAGAGAGAGAGAGAGGGAGAGGGGGAGAGGGGGAGAGAAAGACAGAGAGAGAGAGAGAGAGAGAGAAGAAACTTGTTTCTATGGCCTTTTTTAAACTTCACTGCCCAGACCTCCACCCATTCTCTGTCTCTGATTTTATTGGTAAGCAGAGGGAATAAACAAGAGAGATAAAGCCACGAATTCCCTCACTGAAATCCAAAGCCACCTGGGTTCCTCTCCCTCAATGATGGCATGAGGTCACCTGGCATTTTTCAAGGGCACCAGAGACAAGGTCGGGTGATAGACCCAGCTCAGCTTTGACCCCAAAAACTATGTAGTGCATATTCAATAGATACCTGTTAACAATAACAATAGCAATAATAATAATAGCAGCTGATACTGACTGAACTCTTATGTGTCAAGAATTGTACTAAGTGAATATCTCAATTTATCCCCATGACAACCCTAGAAGGAAGATTCTATTACTGTCCCATTTTACAGATGAGGAAACTAAAGCCAGAGGATGCAAAACTTGCCCCAAGTGACAGAGTGAGAAACTTGGATTCAAGCCCAGGCAATGCTAGGTTCTGGAGGCCATGTTCTTATCCAGCATATGAACCTCTCTTCTCCATGCTAGCTATCACCACGGAACTCTGTTAGAGGCTTGCAGGATGCTGCTGTGTGACAGCATGGAGAAATCAAGCAGCGATGCAGTTAAGGTCTCCATTCCCTTCTCCTAAAGACCCTGGCCAGCTCAAAGGAAGTCATGAAAATTCCATACATCTAATTGGTATTTTACCTTTTATAAATTGCCTTTACATACATATAACGAGGAGCTGGGCTTTAGCCAAAAGAACAGGGGGCCAAAACCTGGGTTCCAACCCCTACTCTGTAACTCACGAGCTGTGTGGCCCCTCCTTGGAGAGTTAATTCTGAGCTAAGTGCCCCTGTCTAACACTTACATCACAGATTAAAGGAATGCAATAATGCCCATGAACGCATCTGGTAAACTGCCAAGAGGCAAATTCCCTTAGTGGAGGAGGTTTTCACAATGATGCCATGGGGTGGGTGAGGCCACGGGATTTTACAAAGATTGGGTCTTTGGACTCCCGGCCTGGTGTTCCTCACACTCTGTGGTGTACACTTTCTTCTTTCTCCTCCCAGTGGCAAACCTCTGTGTGCAGAGACCCAGCTAAGTATCAATAGCACCTGCTCTGGGCAGCCTGGATTTTTCACATGCAGGTGCCCAACCTGACTCTAAAGCCATTCTGACCATCTGGGGCTCAGGGGGTCCAGGCAGGGCCAGGACCCTCTGAAGAAAGAAAGACTGGGTAGCTGTGTGAGGCTGACAAGAAACCAAGGCTTCCAGGCAAAGGTTCCAGGCACCATTTGGATCTGGGTCACTTCAATTTTACGATCAGAAGGATCAAGAAGAACATAAAAAGGAATACATACAGGACTTACAATATCACCAGGTTGTCACAGGAGTACCTGAGTGCACAGAAAGTGCCCGGCACATAGTAAGTAGTCACTAAAAACAGGCTGCTTTTGCAATCTGGAGTCACCCCTCCAGCTTCCAGAGACTAGAGGAAAGGGACTAACCTTCATTTGGTACCTACTGAATACCAGGCATTGAGGTACATGTTTAGTAGGGGAGGAACATGGCAGAGTCAGAATCGGGGCTCTACTGTATCAGATTTCCTAAAGATTGAATCTTATTCTCTGCCAATGATTTGCCATGTGCCCTTGAACAAATGAACCTCTATTTTCTTCATCTGTAAAATGAGATAATGATGCCAACTTTACAGAGTTGTTGTAAAGACCCAGTAAGGTGATAAAGTCCTAAAATGACAACATAATGGGAGCTCAGTGAACGTTTTCACTTATTACTTAGTAAGCACAATCTACTTTAAGCCTCATGGTTACCCTAACAAGAGTGCCACTGCCAGCATTTACAAGTGAGGAAGTTGGGACTCTATGACGTTAGCGATCTGGCCCCGAATCACATAGTTACTAGAAAGCAAAGTCTCAACCAGAATCCAGATCTGTTGGCACCCAAAGCATCAGACCCTTCCTCACCCACCATGCTACTGCTGCCTTCATCTGAAGCCATGAGGAAGAGCTCAAGACCTGGTAGCCCCTCCTCACTCTCTGATCCAAAAGATGTGTTATAGCCTATCTCTGCAGTGAGTAAATACTCTGAGGCAGCCATGGAAGCACCTACCCAGAGGCAATCAGCACTCGAGACTGGGCAATGGCCAGTCGCTGAAGGTTGGTACGATTCAAGGTAGCCAGGGCCACCCTTCCAGTCTTGCCATTGGTTCCTGGGGGGCTGGCAGGAGAGCCTGCAGTTGCCCCAGCTGGCATGCTGGAAGCTTGTCGCCGGATCACCTGCGATGGGGCAGTCTTCACTGGGCCTCTGACGGCGCCCATGCCGTCCAATGGCTTGGGCCCAGGGCCTGGTGGCGGGGGCAGCTTGACCACTCCAGATGGGAGCATGTTTTTGCGGCTGGCAGGGGGCTGCAGGGGCCCAGTGCTGCCGTTGACCACGGCCGCCTTAACACTCACCACCAAGACACACTGGGGACAGGAGCAGGGAGGCGCGGGGGGCG
Organism: Carlito syrichta; assembly: GCF_000164805.1. Lineage (NCBI taxonomy): Eukaryota > Metazoa > Chordata > Mammalia > Primates > Tarsiidae > Carlito > Carlito syrichta. The sequence goes on from NW_007245944.1 coordinate 128,258, forward strand.
AGGTGGCTGACCCAGGGCTGACTGGCCAGGACTGTGCCTTAGGCAAGGTGCCAGTGACCATGGGATAGATGATGTCGAGGCGCCGGCGGACGCGGCGTTGGCGCTGGGTCTGCCGGTTGATCTGGCCCATGGTGCTGAAGTCAATGACGTAGCTAAAGCCGATCGAAGTGAGGTCGATCCAGGGGTGTTGCTTCTCATAGGCATGTTGGATGGTGATGCCCACTTCCATGTCGTAGGGCGTCCAGGAGCCATTGTCGTTCTCCCACTCCCACACCACACCTTTCCCAGGGGCCGAGGACGGGTCATAGTAGTTGCGGCGAACTGGGCGGAGGGTCCCTGCCAGAGTGGGACAGAGGAGAGGTCAGGGTCAGCAAGCAATTACACTGTGTGGTGTGACATTAACCGACAAACATTAAACAAGTCCAACTGTGTGCTCGGCACTCCACTGCCTGTTGAAGCATTCAGCTTTGAATGAGACTCATCCCAGCCTTGAAGAAATCTCCAGCTCAACCAGGATAAAGGAAGATAGTGACAATATGAAGGATACGGGAGGCAGAGCAGGGTAGCAGAAAGATCACCAACTAGTTTGTAGTAGGGACCCCCTCAGTCAAATGCGCCCACTTACTAGCTAATATGAAATCTCTTAACCTCCTCCTTTTTCTCCTTTGGGAAACAGGATCATAATTCCTTCCTCAAGTTTTTGTAAAAGTTAAGTGTGGCTCATTCATTCAACAGATATGTATTTGTACATGCCAGGTACTAGATTTCACAAACTAAGGCATTAAAAACCCTTGGGACATAGTAGTTGCTCATAGAAATCATATTCCTTCACCTCTGTCCCTTGAAATGCTCCTGCTCCAAGGGTTATAGAGGAAAAGAATACAGGCCTGTGAAAGCCTTGGGAACAGAGAAAGGACTGTTTCCACTTGGGAAGCCTTCTCAGAGGTGGTGGCGATAGAGCTGGCTCTCTGTTCATTTATGGATGAGAAAAATAAATAGATAAGTGGCATGCTACGTGCTACCATGAAGAAAGGAAATCAGGTTCGGAGAACTCTCTCGTATTTCCCAACATTAAATCTTACATAAACAAAAATTCTTAAGCATCATGAAAATAATTTTATATTTATCTAACAGTTTTTTTCAGTAATCTTAAACCCTTCTAAAGATAGGGTGGGCTTAAATGTGGCAGTCTCACTGGGAGGGGGGCAAGGGAGAGGCCAGGGCTATTAAAGGGCAAGGGTCCAGTAGAAATGAACTGGCAGGACTGCCAACATCAAGGCTACAGAAGCCTGGCTCAAGGAAGGGTGGGGAGGCTGGGGAGATTCTAAGGATGCTGGAATCTCTGCATCTGTCAACTTAATCTCTATCCATCCAAGTGGTGGGAAAAGGCTCCCCTTCACTGGCCTCTGACCCACCCCCTCCTTCAACCCAGAGGGAGACACCAAGACTCGGGACAGAATCCCATTCAAGGGGGAAGAAAAGGAACAATGGCTATTCAGGCCTTTGCCAGGGTCATAACCCGCCCCCCACCCCATCTCCAAGCCCCTTAATGACCCAAAACATCAACATTCAGAGGCACGAGGGAGAAGCAGAACAATCCCCTATTCATCCCCAGGGCCTCTGGTGAGGGGCATGGGGGTATGGGGGGAGGGGAATAGCTTCCCAGTTTGCCTCCATTTCCCTTCTGGGGAACAAAGAGTATGGGGTTTGGGGCCAACAGGGGTGGTTCTGTGCCTTCCAGCTGTGTGATTAAGCCTCAGTTTCCTCATCTGTTTGGGTCCTGGGTAGCTACTTCAAAGGGTGAATTTGAGGATTAAATGAATATACAACTCTAAAATAGCACCTGCCACCATGACAAGAGTGCAATGAAAGTCGGTGATTATTATTGTAATTTGTTTTCTGTTATATGTCTAAGCAGTATGGAGAAGTCAAGGGAAAGTTTAGTTGAGGGGATGAGAGTGTGAAAAACAGAGTGGAAGGGAGGAAGGAAAGGAAGGAGGAGGAAGGAGGGAGGAAGTTTCTATATAAGTTGATATTTACCCAGGCTTTATTACTTAGAAAGTACCTCGCATATCCCATGTAACCTTCATGCAACCCTAGAAACACATATTTTTTTGGTTGGATTTAGAGTGTATAATATTCAGTGGTCTATAACAGAAACAAAGAATGGAGTATCACATGTTCTCACTCATAAGCAGACCCTGAGTATTAATCATAATACTATAAGGAAGAGATTGGCAGTAGCAGGACATTGCTGGGGTTGGGGGTGGGGGTGGCGGAACATAACAAGGGTACTTGATCTCAAACCAGGCGAAGTGGGGACCAAAGAAAGGCCCAAACTTTACCTAATTACATACCTAATTCTGAACTGTACCCCACATCTTAAAAAAATAAATAGGCCAAATGTTTCACAAATAAAAACCTTTTATAGATAAGAAAATTAAGTTCAGAGAGTTTAAATGGCATTATCTTATATTTTCTCCAGAGTAGCAGGGACAATGCACTTCACCAATTCTTCCAAAAGGCACTTTATTATTATTTTTCATAGGCGTGTTAATCCTAGACATGAATTTCTGGAAACTGTCCCATGGCTCTATAACATACCTTTGCAGGTTTATCTTCCTCTATCCCACATGTTTTCTTCTATTCCTGCCAAACAGAGGACTCCTTTATCCTCAGGCATTACCGCAGTTTCCCGACTTCTCCCCTACAAACAGTTCACCAGATCCCTTCTATTGATATGCCCTCCCTTGTCATTTTCACCTGTTGGAATTCTCCTGATCATTCATGGATTCATGCCATTTGCCATCCATTTCTTACTTGAGGTGTATATCTTGGCTACGACTCCCCAAAGTGCACCAGTATTCATTCTGGCCCTTTTCATATCATGGCACCTTAAGTAGGGGCAGGGGTCCGCTCCGTAGATCTTTCCGTTTCAGTGTCTCATGCAGTGTCCGGCGGTGGCAAGGGCGCTATAAACTGTGGTGTGACTGGTTGAAGACCGCTGGCTACTTTCATGTGATCGTTTATCACTGAACACCCATGAGCCACTATGAGGAAGGCAAAGATTCAAGCATTCCTCAAGTGGCTTACAGTCTAAAACAGGGTTAGAAGACAAGTGTGCAAATGACTATGAGGCAGAATGTGTCACACGAAGGATGCCAACAGAATGTGTGTTGGCAGGAAACCTGCTTAGATCCCTTCCATGACTCTTCCTTAGGTCGGGACCCAAATCCTCTGCACCCATCAACCTCTGTGGCCTCTTCATGCCCTATCACACTCTGCCCCACATTTCAGCTACATTGGCCTTTAATCTCTCCCCACTGCCAGGTTTCTCTGATTCTGGGCGTCTTCACAATGCTGGTCCCTCCCCCACAACACTCTGGCATCCTCTTTGCTGCTCATGCAGCAGATTAAAGCTCATTTCCTCAAGAAAGTCTCTCTAGAGTGCCCTGACCAGGTCATTTAAAAATAATATAGCACTCATCTCAATATGCAGTTGCACATTTATTTGTGTGACTAATTTGATGAATATCTGTCTCTCTCAGTCCCAGTCCCCTTGAGAGCAAGCAACAAGGTGTTTTGCTTGCTCAGGGTTGTATCCCCTATGCTTGGCATGTCCTAAGGTCCCCAAAAATATTGATTAAATAAATTAAGGAATGACAGTTTGGAGAGTATTTCAAGGTTTGGAGAATGTTTCAAGAAATGGATGAAAAATGACATAGAATCTGAATAACAAGGAGAATTTCAATAGGGAAAAAACGGCAAGGGACTGCATTTCCAAAGAAAGGATACCGTATGAATACTTGGTGGGGGACTGGATGTCAGCGAACTCTGAGGTAATGCATGAGGATAAAAGTGGTCTCTGTTTGGCAGGAATAGAGAAAAATATAAGGCATGGAAGAAGATAATCCAGGAAAGCTATGTTAGAGCTAGAACATAGAAGATCTGGAATGCAAAGTTGTGATGGATTTAATTTGTAGGCAGTAAGGAGTCAGTGAAGTTTGTTAAGCAAAGAATGACAAAGCCAGAGTTGCCCTGTTAATTAGTTCCAGGTGAGTAAAAGGATGTTTGCAGGAAAAATGAAAAGGAGGTGACAGACTAGAGAGAGGGAAAGGAGATGAGAAAAATGGGAAAGGAGATGAGTAGCTGAACGCTTTCCAAGTGAGGTTCCAGGGCCACTCCCTTCAGAATTTCCTAGGGTATGGCTCAGCAATAACCTAGAGACCTAGGGGTGAGTACCTCCAGGGTCTAGGCCCAGGAATCTGCATGTGAATCACCACCCTGAGTTTTTACCATGCACACTCAAGTTTCAACTGTTGAGTCACATGGTGTACATATTAGGCACCGAAATAAAACTCTGAGTCACAAAATGAGTCTAAGAATCATTGGAAGGTGGGAAAATGCCATTACCATTAACAGGCAGAGGAGTGTCAAGAGGAAGTTCCTAGAGGGAAAGTTGCTGAGTTCAGTTAAGCCCTACAAGGAAGTCAGAGACAGTAAACAGACCTCAGGACCAAAGTTTTGAGTCAAGAGAGATGGTGGGAGTCCATTCTCTGATTATTTCAGAGACCACTGTACCTGGAATGTGCTATTCATGGGCTTTTCTAGAATCAGGACCACAAACTAGATCATCAGTGTGACAACGCAAGGAAAAGGTCTCTAGTATGATAAGAATAGAGGATGTTCAAAAACTAAGGAGAAAAAGTGAGAAAGAAAATTTTCCCAGTAATTCAAACATGAGTATTCCAAAGCACTCAAGGTGTTTTAGCCCCTGGGAAATGGGAGGCAATGCCTCCAGACATGACCTGAGGTCTCTAGGGCATGTCACATCTATGCACATAATTCACTGTTGTTAGAGTATGCACAGTATCCAGAATGTTCCAGGGGGACAAAGATTTGGATGTTCTATATTGCTATATCCCACATGTCTGGAACAGGGCTTGTACTAAGCAGTTGCTTCAAAACCAAAGAATTGGGACATGGGGCACTAGACTCAGAATCTCAGCTCTGCCACTGACTAGCTCTAAACTCTTGGGCAACTTAATCTCTTCCAACTCATTTCCTTCCCTATAAAATGGGGGTAACAATAGATTCTTCACAAGATTGTTGTGAGGATTAAACAAGATAGTTGTGCAATATTCTTGGCACGATGCAGACACATCACATGGTATATTTTGCACACTGGAACTATCATGCAGGCACCATGATGTTGCCTCCTCCACTCCTGTGCTCACAGAGGGTAGGGGGTGTTACGAAGCGGTCAGCTTCTGTCAAATCCTTTAATTAAATTCATACTCTCTCACTCCATCTGAAACTTCTCACCTCATTAAAAACATACAGGAGGTGAAACTTGCACAGAAAACTGAGCACGAAAAGAACTCTCTCTCCTGTTAGCATCATGACTGGTGCAGGGGCCAAACCCATTCTCCTGCCCATCTGCCTGATGGGTCCTCTTCATTCTACAGAGGAAAATGAGGCCTGAGTAGTTAAGGGACTCTCTCAAGGTCACATCGTAAGCAGTGACTCTGAAATGAGAGCCTGGGTCTTCCTCATCCTGCTCCCGGGACCCTGGAGATGGCAGCGATCAGGTGTGCTGGAAGATACAGGGGAAAGTGACATTGAAGTAAAGCTTTCCACTAATTTCCCTGCCACAGAAAAAGGTCAGTCAAGGTAAACGATGGCAAGAATCTCACGAAGGCTTTTAGAAGTGGCCAAGACCCAGTTTCCTCCATCTCATCTCATCTCTTTACTTCTTCCAGATTCTCTAGCCCAAATTGCCCAGAGGATACTGGCATGGAATGTAAATGAGGTCAGGCCCCTAGGTGGTCGCGGGGAAGCAGAAGAGCCCAGGGCAAACAGAGGCAGGCGGAAGGGTGTCTGCATCCTTCCAGCCATCTCCCTGGAGACAGGCTGGATGAGGTCAGGAGCCCAGAGGAGTGGAGACTGGGGACTCACTCAGCAGTGGGGCCTGCAACTTCTGAAAAGACAAAGCTTCCATGTCAGGAAATGTTCCCATACAGAAGAGGCAAGAAAAAAAGAGAGGACTAGCCTCTGGGCAGGGGACTTCCAGCTCTCTTGTTTATGGGGATGTTTCTGGTTCCCAGCTTTAAATTGTGGCTTGAGGATGGTGGGTAATTTAATTAAACATTGCAGGGGCTTGGCTGAGGTTGCCTGGGAGCCACTGGTTTAAAGTTCTACCCTGTTAGGGTCTCATCAATGAGCTATACTGAGAGGAACTGTGTGTGTGTGTGTGTGTGTGTGTGTGTGTGTGTGTATGTGTGTGTGTGTGTGTGTGTGTGTGTGTGTGTGTGTGTTCGTGCCCTTAGGCACACACGCATGTGTGTTGGTTGAGAAGGGAGAGGAGGGGGCGTGGTGCCCAGAGTTCTGGGGTATTCAGCTGAATGCCTGTAGTACTCAGCATAGGGCCTGATACGGAGGAGAGAGGTGCTCAGTATGGGTGACCAACTGGCTATAGCAATGAGTGGATGGAACCAAAGCGGTCTGGATATTTGTAAATACACACACACACACACACACACACACACACACACACACACACTGGGGCAGTCTCTGTCTCTAGTCTAAAATCCAAGGAGCCCCATCCACTGACTAAACTGCTAGTCAACCGGTCCTCAGATAAGAGTGATCAGACCTGGGGGGAAGTCGCTTCTGTCCTTCCATCCAATTTTCTCTACAACGGTCCTTTAGGTCATGACCCCTCCCTGCCCATCCAAAGTATCCCTAAGCACGAATTCAACCTTTGCCCTTCCCAAAGGTGCGACAGAGGCTGAGACCTTTATATCATGAGGGTGGGTCTCCATAGGCTGTAGAGATTTGGTCTGCAATAGACAAAGCCAGCAACTGTCTTGTTTTGTTTTTTAATCATGAGCAGGACTGGAAGGCACCCTTTAACTGTCAGGTGCCTTAAACCACTGGGCAGTGGGGTGGTTCTGGTCCCACCTCCAAGGCTCAGCTGCCCCCTCACACACACCCTTCCCCCACAACCTGAGCCTCCACCCTCACTTCCACAATCTCTACCCAAGTTGCACAATGACACTCTCTCCCTCGCCCTCAGCCACACTTAATCCTTTCTCAATCTCCCCACATTTTTCTTTATTCTCTCCTCCTCCAAGTTTCCCTCAGCTCCACTTCCCTCCCTTCTCCACCAAGGTTTAAGGCCCTCTAGATTCTAACACTTCTGGAATCCTTTCTCCAGAAAGTTTTGCTCAATGGACCACTGTCAGTAGAGTCCTTGGCAAGCGGATGTTGGGAGTTATGACTAAAGATGGGAACATGAGAGTGGAAAGATACCCCTTTCCCATGACAATCCTAATTAGCACACAGGATGGGGGGGGCTTTCCAAGGAAGCTGAGAAGCCCTGCTCAAACAGCTGTTCTGCTGGCGCAGGGCCTCCGCTAGCCATCTTCTCCACTCCCTCCCCACCACACCTGCCTCTCCAGGATCCCCATTACTCTCCTGGGAAAGCCCAGCCCGAATTCCAGAAGCAACAGGCCCCCTCCCCATCCCAGTCACTGAGGAGATGACTGGGGAGGCTTATCCTAAGTCATCAATTAAACACGGACACACAGGAAACAGCAAAGAAGTGCAGCTCTTCCCTCTCCCTCCCTCGGACACCCCCCCCCCAATCTCCCTTCCCTGTTCTAACCTGGAAAGGCAGGTCGGCTGGGAAGTGGGTTGTGGTGGCCATAGCGGCAACTTGATTCTCATGAAAAGACAAGAGTTTAGCGGTGTGGGAGGCCAGTGTCCCTCATAGGCTACGGTTTCAGGAGGAAGCTTGGGGACAGTTTCTCCTTAGGAATCTGCTCCCTCCTCCTCCTCCTCCACGGACAAAGGGAGCGGCTTCCCTGCCAGGCATTCCGGAGCCCCGACCCTCCCCCTCCTCTCTCCATCTGCTCTGGCCTGTTGCTTCAGCACTTGGGAGTGCACAGCAGAGGCGTTCGCAAACGCCACCGCATCCAGGGTGTTTCATGCCCTGGAATCCCCCAACTCCAGTCTCTCCCGCAGGGGACGCCCGGCGCTTCCCTCAGCCAACTACAGCGAGCGTCTCCGGGGAATCCCTTCTTCCTCCCCCGGTTCCCACACCCAGGACCCAGCTGGGGGAAGGCATCCCACACAGGAGGGGCAGAGGCAGTAAGGTCAGGGTTGAGGGGGATTTACGGCAGGCCCCAGGGATGCCTGAAAGGCAAAGCAGGATTAGCCAAGGTGTGAGCAACCACGAGGTGAGGTCAGGAAGCTTTTGAGAGGGGCTGGGGTTGCTCGCGGGCTGGGGCGGCCTCAGAATGTCTACGTGATAGGACTTAGGCCCACCAAGCCCTGAAAAGAGGACGCGAAGAAAAGGGGGTGCTCATCGGCTAGCTGGAAGCTTGGCTTGCATAACTGGAGCACTGATACTACCTGCTTGGACGTTTATGGGGGAAGGAGGCTCCTAAGAGGGTCGAGGGGAGCAAAGCGCCTCCCTCTACCTTCTCTTGGAGACACCGCCACACGCAGGTGCCGACTGGGTGGGCCACGGTGGGCTCGCGAGGCAGCTGGTCCCGGCATGCCGGGAGGCGGGCGCGAGCGGGCGGGGCGGGGGCGGCCGGCTCACCGGTGTCTTGGCGGAACTGGTTCATGGACTGCAGGTCGATGATGTAGGGCGCGAGACGGCTGTC
>NW_007245944.1:137520-143639 GCF_000164805.1 Carlito syrichta
CCACCCTTTCACCGCACGAGACGCAGTCGCCGCCGCCGGGAGAGCTCCCCCTCCCTGTGGCTCTGCTCAGTCGCTTCCAGAATGAGGCGCCCCTCCCAGGCAGGGCGCTAGGGCAAACCCGCGCCCGCTGGGGTTTCCCCAGTTCCTTGACGCGGAGCAGCGACCCGCCACGACATGGCCCCGAGACCGCTGCTGTCGCCTGGCCGCAACTTTGCAGCCTCCTTCCCAGAAATGTGACTTTCTTTCTTTTTTCTTTTCTTTTTTTAATGCAGCACGGCCGGCGTCCGCAGCGTGAGCTGGAGACACGATGTCTCGGGGTTTGCGCACGCACACCCCCACGCCCTCCTTGCCTCGGCTGGTATTACCTCATCCTCGCCCGCATCCTTAGCTGTCCATCAAGGATGTAGAAGCCACGCCCCCTGGCAACTCGGGAGGGTGCCTGGAACTTACTCGCCCCCTTCTGGCCCAAAGCAACGCGTGCCGGCCGAGGGCCACACACCTCTTAATGCCCAACTCCAGCCTCTGCTAGTGAGGCCCAGTCCAAAAGGATGCAGCAATTTGACAAATTATGAGCTTATATCATCTATCTAAAGACAAAAATGTGGTTCTTTTACTGACCCAATTGGACATTCCCAGAGTCAAGAAGACACGTGCTAAATTGATTTATTCTGCAGCATTTTTATGATCAAAATTATGAGACACTAGGACAATCAAAAGTTAGACTTGTTTATATTTGATCATCAATAGTCAATGTGGAAAATAACTTAAAATAGATGAGTTCTGACTCAAAGGGAAGATTGAAATCAGAGTTACACATGAATCTTGTCAGAGAATACACATTTTGTTTTTCACTGGGGTTGCAACCACATAAAATAATGATTTCATTCTGTCGAGAACGAAGACAGGACATGAGAAGATAAAAACAGGTTATGTGTTAGAGAGTGGGATTGTGAGTCTTTTTGAAATCATCATTTTTTATATCACATTATCTTTTTGTGTTTTGGAAGGGTTGTTTCCCCTTCCCTCTCCTTATAGTTGTCCTTTCTCCCATCTTCAGAATTTTCCCTCCCTCTGCCTTAACCTTCCTGCCAACAGAGTTCTAAATACAAAGCAACATAAAAAGTATCAGAACTGCTCTTCTTCAGGCCTCTAAAAGCACTAGGCTCAAGGAACCTCTGTGCTTTGTTATTTCTGGTTTTTTTGCACAGCTTGACCTCCAAAATCTCTAGTCAGCCTCTCCCTTAATTGGAAGACGGTTCCCAGTCCAACTCAGTCAACACTACTCATTAAAACAGCAAATTTCAGAGTTTGAAGAACAAAAAGAAAAGGAATTAAGGATACTTCAATTAATTCTACCAAGTGCCATTATGAGTCCATTTTACAAATGACAAGACTTAGGGAATTTAAACAATGTGCCCCAGCTTGCATGTCTAGTCAGAGGGGAAACCAGTAATTTAAACTTAGTTGGGCTGGCTCAAAACAAAAAACAAAGAAAAGCCAGTCCCATATATGTGCTATGTGACATAGGGCTGGTGCAATGGGAGGCAATGTAAACATGTCTCCATGTAAAAAGAAAGAAAGGGAGGAAATAAAGACAGAATGTTCTAGAAGAGAAACAAAATAGACTTGAAAATGTACTTAAAAATGTTATAGAGCTACTTTTGCTTCTGAACGTGAAACCAAGAATATGAAGACTCAGGAAACTTTCTTATAGTCTGGGTAGGCGTGAATCAAAAGATGAATAGTAGTCGTGCTCGGTTGCTCAGCCTGTAATCCCAAGCCTTTGGGAGGCTGAGGTGAGTGGATTGCCTGAACTCGCGGGTTCGAGACCCGCCTGGGCAGCGAGACCTCATCTCTACAATAAAATCCAAAAAAAAAAAAAAAAAAAAACAGCCAGGCGTGGTAGTGCATGCCTGTAATTCCGGCTACACAGAAGGCTGAGGCAGAAGGATCACTGGAGCCCAGCAGGCGAGGCTGCAGTGGCCGGGAGCAGCCACTGCACTCCAGTCTGGGTGACAGAGTGAGACTCCAACTCAAAAAAAAAAAAAAAAAAGGTGAATAGTAATGTTTCAAGGAGATGATGGAAGAAAAAACAAAACAAAAACACCCTATCAGTGAAGCCAGGAATTCCTTAGTAGAAAAAGCCTAAACTGGATAAGAGGGCTATTAACAAATGTTAGACGAAATGTTTGAAAGAGGAATGGAAGACAGGAAGAAACTGACTTCCCCTATTTATGTCCAGCTTGATTTCATATCTAGTTTTCTTGTATTGGTAATGTTAAACATGACAGAGTATTACAGCAGAATAGAAATGCCAGATGACACAGGATTTGTATATAGTCTGATTCATTTGCAAGACGATGTGCATACACGCGCGCGCGCACACACACACACACACACACACACACACACGCACGGTTTTCAAAATGTTTCATGGAAAATGTGTAGTATAAAAAAAAGCTATGCAAGTATTAAAAGATTTTTTGCACCAAAATAAATTTGTATTGTTATAACATGTCTGAGTAGGGTCTAGTTTGAGGAACTAAGAAGAATAAGATATCAGTTTGAAAAGTACCTTTAATCAGAGCAACATAAATTCTGCTAAAAATTGAAGTAAACATCAAATTTATGGTGAAGCTTGGGTGGAAGAATAGTGAAGTCAATGACACTTTACAAGAACTATCCTCAGGACAATGCCCCCAAAGTTTGCAAATGGATAACTCATTTAAGAAGGAATGAGATGATGTTGAAGATGAAACCCCCAGCAGCAGACCATCCATGCCAATTTGTGAGGGAAGAAAAAACCGTATTGTTCATCCCTTAACTGAATAGTACGTACAATTAATAGCACAAACAATAGCCAAAACCATAGACATCTCAATTGGTTCATCTTATAGATTTATGACTGAAAAATTAAAGTTAAGCCAACTTTTGTGCTTTTTGTTTTGTTGTGTATTTCTTTTTTTTTTTTTTTTTTGAGCAAACTTTTTACTCAGTAGGTACCAAAACGGTTGACCCAGATCAGTGGCAGTCAAAAGCACAGTTTTCAATGAGATTTTTAAACAAATGAGTTTAAGATTCTGAAGCAGGCTTGGTGCAGTGGCTCATGCCTGTAATCTCAGCATTGTGGGAAACGGAGGTAAGAGGACTACTTGAGTCCAGGAGTTTGAGACCAGCCTGGGCAACCTAGCGAGATCCCACCCCTTCAAAAACAAAAACAACCACCCCCCTTAAAAAAAATCCTTAAAATAATCTAATAATGAATTTTTTAAAAATCCTGAAGCATTTTAAAGAATTGTAATGAGATAAAACCTGTCTTTTTCAGTATGATCCTGAAAACAGAACACAATCAAGAGATAGAAGTAGTCCAGTCATAGCAAAAGCTGACTGGTCAAGAGCAAAGGTCATGGCAACAATTTTTTGGGAGGGTCAAGACATTTTGCTTGTTGACTTTCTGAAGGACCCAAGGACCATAACATCTATTTATTAAGAATGTTTAAGAAAGTTAGCCAAAACTTTAGCCGAAAAATTTCCAGGAGAATCTTCACCAGAGAGTCCTTCTTTAGCATAACAATTTTCTGCTCATTTCTCTCATCAAACAAGGGCAATTTTGTGAGAGTTTTGATGGGAAATCATTAGACATCTACCTTACAGTCCTGAATTTGCTGCTTCTGACTTCTTTTTGGTTCCTAATCTTAAAAATTCTCTAAAGGGCACCTGTTTGTCTTCAGTTAATAATGTAAAAAATACTGCATTGACAGGTTAAATTCCTAGGATGTCCACTTCTTTAGGAATGCACTAAATGACTGGTATCATCACTTACAAAGTGTCTTGAACTTGATGGTGTTTGGTTGAGAAATTTATATTTTTTATTTTTATCTTTTAATTCTACTCTTTCACAAACTTTTTGGAGCTCCCTCATGTGTGTGTGTGTGTGTGTGTGTGTGTGTGTGTGTGTGTGTGTGTGTATACACATCATGACATTTATACTCAATTATAGTTTAAAATATATGTATTTTAATAAGCCATGATAATTTATAGTTCCTAACAATCCACTTGGAAATAATAATTTATAATTATATACCAATAATAGTTATATATGTATATGTATTTCTTAATTCCTAATTTCAAATAGTCTGTACTATAAACCCCTGAAAATTTCAGCTATTCCATTTTAGACTCCAAACTGTTTTCCAAATTGTTCCTGTATTTGTAAGTGGCATAAGCATCTTAAACTAAATGATGTGCCCAATTTCTAATTTGAACATATGGTGGCTATAATAAAGCCTCACTAATTAAAAATAATTGGAATGAAACCAGTTTTGAACTGTTCAAAGGTACCAGTTGATGATACTTTAAAAAAAATGCCATTTTAGCTTAACACAAAGGTCCAACGAAAAAGCCAATTCTCTATGGAATATTCATAGACAAAAGTCACTTCCCCCCCCAGTTACCTATTATTGCATAATAAACCAGTCTCAAATTAGCATCTCAAAACAACAACAGGCATTTATTTTGCAAACAAATATGCAATTTGGAGAGGGCTTCAGAGGAAGCTAGTCTCTGCTCCACACAGCATTAACTCAGAGCAGCTCTAAGGATGTCTAGGACCTAGAATCATCTCCAGGATGCTCATTCACAAGTCTACTGCTTGATGCTGGCTGTCATCTGGGAACTCAGCTATGACTATCAGTCCACGCACCTACACATGGCCTTTCCATGCTGCCGATTGGCACCTTCACAATATAATTATCAAATACATATGGCCCAAGAGAAAGGAGCCAAGTGGAAGCTGAATTGCCCTTTTTAAAATGAAATTTTTAATTTTGAAATAACTATAAATTCACATTCAATTGTATGAAATAAGGCAGAGCTATCTTATGTACCACTTTCACCATGTTACTCAATGGAAACATTGTAGAAAATCTTACAAAACTACAGTGCAACATCACTGATATTGACAGAGTCAAGAGACAGAATAAGCATTTACAATGCTGCTCCTGTATTAATACATCATTGTGTCATATGTTATACAACATACATTTTGAATACAGTAAATATTCCTTCACTACAAGGACTCCTCATGTCACCCTTTTGTAGCCACGCCCATTCATTCCTCCACCTTATGGTCTGTCACTACCTCCTGGCAATCACTAATATGTTCTCTGTATCTATGATTTTTTTCATTTTAAGAATGTTATGTAGATGGATCATAGAGAATTTAATCTTTTAGGATTGACTTTATCCACTCAGCATAATTCTCTAAAGATTTTTCCAGGTTGGTATGTGGATGTTTCTTTTTATTACTACATAGTATTCCAAGGTGTTCACGTATCATTGTTTGTCTTGCTGTTCACCCACTGATGGACATATTAATTTTTTCTGGTTTAGTCTACTTTGAATAAAGCTGCTAATGAGCATTTTCATCCATGTTTGTGTGTGGCAATAAAGTTTCCATTTCTCTGTGATAAATACCTAGTAGTACAACTGCAAAGTTATATGACAGTTGCATATTCGTTTTTTTTCCTTTTTTTTTTGAGTTGGAGTCTCACTCTGTCGCCCAGACTGGAGTGCAGTGGCCGCTTTCGACCACTGCAGCCTCAACCTGCTGGGCTCCGGGGATCCTTCCGCCTCAGTCTTCTGAGTAGCCGGAATTCAGGTGCACTACCATGCCCAGCTCATTTTTTTTATTTATTGTAGAGATGAGGTCTTGCCAAGTTGCCCAGGTGGGTCTCGAACCCAGAGGCTCAGGCAATCCACTCACCTCAGCCTCCCAAAGCTCGGGATTGCAGGCTGAGTCACCAAGCCCGGCTGCATATTTAGTTTTTAAACTAACTGCTAGGTTTCTAAACAGCTGTGCCATTTTACATTTTCATCAGTAATGCATGTACCCGTGATCTGGTTTCTATATCTGCACCATCATTTGATGATCAATGCTAGGGTCCGGATAGGGTCAGGGCGGATGGATGGAGAGAAAGGAGAGGCACAGCACCATCAGGGCCACGCTGGCAACACAGAGATCTGAGTAATGCAAAGAATTGCAGCACACAGACAGGATGCGGTCCTACACTCTAGGTGAGCGTGGTGCCGTAGCCCTCCCAAAGCCCTGGCTTAAATTC
>NW_007245944.1:143691-147195 GCF_000164805.1 Carlito syrichta
GGTCAACGTGATGCCATGACTTCCTTATCGAACACCTGTGAATGTCTTGGAGAACCTGTGACTCAGAGACCCACTAATGTCTGCTCACATTATCATAGACCCTAGAGAAGGGTGTGACAAGGATTCTAATGTTCCCACACCTTCCCTAACGACATTCCTTAGAGCTAGTGGAGGGTGCACTTCCCCTTATCTCCTAGGCATTCCCAGTGGGTAGCTTCAGGGAATCCTTGACTTCCCCTTAGATAGGGTCCAATTTACCAGAAGATGGAATCCCCACCTGCTCTCCTTCTGAACAGTTGTAACTTTTGTAATTACAAGTTTTGTGGCTTTTACAATCCTTGCCCCATGCATGATGTCTTAGGCCTTGTAAATTCCCTTTACTCTAGGCAAGCTTGATTGCACTATGAGATACCTCTGATACCTGGCACCAGGAAGTCTGTTTCTGAAAAGACAAAGTCAGTAAAGTTAATTTTACCTAAAGTGTCCATTTCTCCAAAAGCATAGCTTCTACTTTCTCATCATTGTGTTAAGGTTTAGGAACGAAATGAAAAATGACTTCCCACTCTCTGTCTGTCCTTTCAGTCAATGTGTTTATTTTAGTCATTTTGGTAGCTTTGGTTTGGTAGTGATATCTCATTGTGCTTTTTGTTTGTGTTTCCTTAATGACTAAGGATGTTGAACATCTTTCCATGTAATTATTTGCCATCTGCATATACTTTTGAAGAAATTTCTGTGTATATTTTTTGCCATTTTTTGCTTGTGTTTTATTCTTTAAGTTTGAGAGTCCTTTATATAGTCTAAGTAATAACGCTTGATAGATATATGGTTCAAATATATTTTCTCTCCATAGCTTATCTTTCAGTCTCTCCATGGGGTCCTTCACAAAGCAAATGCTCTTTATTTTGATGAAATCCAACTTACCAAATTTTTCTTCTAAATAGTTTCTGTTTTCCATGTCAGCTCTAAGAATTCTTGTCTAGCCCTAGAATTTGAATATTTTTTTCTGCTTTCTTCTCAAAGTTTTATACTTTTACAATTTACATTGAAATGTATGACCCATTTTGAGTCAATTTTTGTGTAAGGAATGAGGTTTAGGTTAAGTGGTTTCTCTCTTTTCTTTCTTTCCCTTCCTTCCTTTCTTCCTTCTTTCATTTTCTTTCTTTCCTACAATTATATTGCTCTAGCACCATTTGTTGAAAAGGTTTTCCTCCCTCTGAGTTGCTTTTGCTTCTTTGTAAAAAATCAATTCGGGATATTTGTACAGATCTGTTTCTGGTTTCTCTATTCTGTTTCATTGACTAATGTATCGATCCTTTCATTAATACCACATAGTGTTGAGTAATAAGCTGTATTAATAAGCTATATAATGTCTTATTAATTATGTAGATCAATTCATCTCACTTTATTCTTCTTTTTCTTTTCTTTTTTTTTTTTTTGAGTTGGAGTCTCACTCTGTCGCCCAGACTGGAGTGCAGTGGCCGCTCCCGGCCACCGCAGCCTTGACCTGCTGGGCTCCGGCGATCCTTTCGCCTCAGCCTTCCATATTCTTCCTTTTCAAAATTGTTTTAACTATTCTAGATATTCAATTTCCATATAAATATTAGAATAATCTTGTCTATATATTCAAAAATTCTTGCTGAAATTTTGATAGGAATTGCATTAAAGCTGTATACCAAGTTGAGAAGAATTGACGTATTTTTACTGTGTTGAGTCTTCCAATCCATGAACACGATCTGCTTCTCTATTTATTTAGTTCTTTGATTTGTTTCATCAGTGTTTTGTAATTTTAAGCATGCAAGTCAAGTACAGGTTTTGCTAAATTTATACTTAAGCAGTTCAGTTTTTTGGAGTGATTTTTGGTGTCCCTGTACTTATTGCTAGTATACAGAAATACAATGTATTTTCATATGTGTATCTAGCACTCGTATCTTGTGAATGTTCTCAAGAGTGCAGAACTAGGTCTAAGAGTTCTTTTATAGATTCTTTGGGATTTTACATGTCATCTGCAAATAGGGACAATTTTGCTTATCCATTCCTGATCCTTATGCCTCTTATTTCCTTTACTTGACTTATTGAACCTGCTTAAAATTTCCAGTATTGTGTTGAATATAGTGGTGAGCATGAACATTCTTACCTTGTCTCTGATAGTAGGGAAATATCATCTAGTCTTTCATCAAGTATGATATTAGCTATAGGTTTTATTTGTTTGTTTAGACATTCTTTATTAAGTTAGGGAAGTTTCCCTCTATTCCTATTTTTCTGAGAGTCTTAAAATCACGAACAGATATTGTTTATCAAATGTCTTTTCTGTATTGATATGATCATGCTCTTCTTTAGATTGCTAATATGGTAGATCTCATGGGCCAATTTCCAAATATTGAAACAGATTTGCATCCTGTGAATAAACCCCACTTAGTCATGCAATTCTTTTTTTTTTTAAGAGTTGGAGTCTCACTCTGTCACCCAGACTGGAGTGCAGAGGCACGCTCCCGGCCACTGCAGCCTCAACCTGCTGGCCTCCGGTGATCCTTCCACCTCAGCCTTCCAAGTAGCTGGAAGTACAGGTGCGCACTACCACGCCCGGCTAATTTTTTTGATTTATTGTAGAGATGAGGTCTCGCCAAGTTGCCCAGGCGGGTCTCAAGCCCGCGGGCTCAGGCAATTAACTCACCTCGGCCTCCCAAAGCGTGGGATTACAGGCTGAGCCACCAAGCCAGGTCGGAATTCTTTTAAAATATTGCTGAATTCTATTTGTTAGAGATTTCTGGGTCGATATTTATAAAGGATCTTGGCTTGTAGTTTTTTTTTTCTTTCCTTTTGCTAAATTAAGTTTAGCCTAAAACTGCCTCCTGACATATTTTAAGTGTGGTCTAAAGGTTTCTCCATACCTAGTAAACTGGAACCTAACTGAAAGTGTAAACAGACTGTATCCTACTCTTGTAACAAGCAGGCGAGTCTCAGCCAATTACAGAAGCCATACTTCAGCCTCTTCAGGCAGCCAACTGTTAAGTTTTCAAATACACAAATGCTGAGCTGTCATCAATGCAGCTGTTTTTGTACCTCACTTCCTTTTTCTTTATCTTACTTTTCTTTTTCTGACCATAAATTATTCAACTTTGCAGCAGTTTCTGAATCTATTCTGGTTCTAGGAGGCTGTGTGATTCTCAAATCATTCATTGCTCAAACTCTGTTACATTTTTCTAAAGTTTTTCTTTTAACACTTTGTTTCCTTTGCGGGGTTGGTATCAGCATAATATTAGCTTCATAAAATGAATTGAGAAGTGTTTCATCCTCTTCTGTTTTCTGGAAGAGATGGTATAGAATTGGTATTAATGCTTCTCTAATGTTCTATATTGCTTCTCTAAAGAGAAAGAGCCAAGTAAGCTGCAGTGCCCTTTTTAAAATTAAAATTTTAATTTAAAAATAATTATAGCCGGGCTCGGTGGCTCAGCCTGTAATCCCGGGCCTTTGGGAGGCTGAGGTGAGGGGATTGCCTGAGCCCGC
>NW_007245944.1:147273-171254 GCF_000164805.1 Carlito syrichta
GGCCACTGCACTCCAGTCTGGGCAACAGAGTGAGACTCCAACTCAAAAAAAAAAATTATAAATTCACATTCAGTTATAAGAAATAAGGCAGAGTGATCTCATGAACCCCTTTCTTCCATGTTACTCAATGGGAACGTTCCATAAAATCACAATTGCAGAACTAAAATAAAAGCTTATGGGCCTGGAGATTTCTTTTTCAGCATTTTTTTTTTTTTTTTGAGTTGGAGTCTCACTCTATTGCCCAGGCTGGAGTGCAGGGGCATACTCACGGTCAACCCAGCATCAACCTGCTGGACTCTGCCGATCCTTCTGCCTCAGCCTTCCAAGTAGCTGGAACTACAGGCGCGCGCTACCACGGCCGGCTAATTTTTGATTTTTTTATTTTAGAGATGAGGTCTTGCCAAGTTGCCTGGGCTGGTCTCGAACCCATGGGCTTGGGCAATCCACTCACCTCGGCATCTCAAAGTGCTGGTATTACAGGTTGAGCCACTGAGCCTGGCCAGGAGATTTTTAATTAAAAACTAAGATTTCCTTAATAGTTATAGGATTATTCAAATTATCTTTTTCAAATTAGATGAGTTGTAGTAGTTTGTACCTTTTAAGGAATTGGTCAATTTTATCAAGTTTATGGTAGAGTTGTTTATAATATTCCCTTATTATAATTTTTTTTTTTTTTTTGAGTTGGAGTCTCATTCTGTCACCCAGACTGGAGTGCAGTGGCCGCTCCCGACCATTGCAGCCTCGACCTGCTGGGCTCCAGGGATCGTTCTGCCTCAGCCTTCCAAATAGCTGGAACTACAGGTGTGCGCTACCATGCCCGGCTAATTTTTTTGTTTTTATTGTAGAGATGAGGTCTCGCCAAGTTGCCCAGTCGTGTCTCGAACCCGCGGGCTCAGGCAATTCACTCACCTCAGCCTCCCAAAACGCGGGATTACAGGCTGAGCCACAGAGCCTGGCTTCCTTATTATACTTTGGATGTCTTCAAGGTCTGTTGTGATCTCTCTGCTTCATTTTTTATGTTGATATTGGTAATTTTTCTCTTTCTCCCTTCCCTCTTGCCTCCTCTCTCGTCCTCCCTCTCTCCCTCCCTTCTTCTCTCCACCTCTTTTCCTTTCTGCTAGTTTTGCTAGAGGTCTATCAATTTTATTGATTCTTTTTCTCAAAGAACCAGTTTTTTGTTGATTTCTGCTCTTATCTTTACTATTTCCTTCCTTCTCCTACCTGTTTTGTTACCTGTTATTGTAGTAAAAGATTAGAACATTTATTTGAGTCTTTTTCTCTTTTTAATGTAAGCATTAATGTTGTAAATTTCCCTCTTAGCACTTCTTTAGCTGTGTTTCACAAATTTTGATATGTTTTATTTTCACCTTTATTTCGTTCAGTGTATTTTTAAATTTCCCTTGAGACTTCCTCTCTGAGCTATGCATTATTTAGGAATGTGTTGCTTTTTTTCCAACTATTTGAAGACTTTCCTGTTCATTTTCTGTTACTGATGTCCAGTTTGATTTTATTGTGACCTGAGAACATACTTGGTATGATTTTGACTCATTCACATTTGCTGAGGTTTTCTCTATGTTTCAAGAGATAATCCATCTTTGTACATGCTCTGTGGATGTTTGAAAGGAATGTGTACACTATTGTGGTTGGATAGAGTGTTCTATAAATGTTCATTAGATCTTGTTGGTTTAGGATGTTGCTTTGTTCTATACCCAGGCTGATTTTCTGTACAGTTGTTCTGTGAATTGTTGAAAGAGGGGTTTTGGATTCTCTAGCTATAGTTGTGGATTTACCTATCTTCTTTTAGTTATATCAGATTTTGCTTCACATATTATGTCACTCTGTTGCCATGTCATCTGGGTGAATTGATCCTTTTATTATTACATTATATCTCCCTTTGTCTCTGGTAATTTTCTCTGACCTGAAGCCCACTTTATTTAATAGTTATGGTGAGAGACTTGGAATGCACATTAACAGTACCATTTCTGGAGGATCGGCAGATTAGGTCATCCATGTCTAGTAAAAACTTGGCACCAAAGCTCAAGTGAGCTTCCCTGGTTGGTAATACTCCATGCATATTGTCATACATCTTGGCTAGGAGAAAGAGCACTAGCCATAGTACTCCACTGGGACGGGATAGCTGGGACATAAATATAAAAAATAAGTACAAACTCTATATGAGGAAAACTATATGAAATCAAAGAATACATAAATAAATGGAGAGATATTCCATGTGTATTTATAGACAGATCCAATATTGTAACATTGACAGTCTTTCCAACTTGACCTATAGATTTAACACACTCCTAATAAAAATCTCAGCAAATTATTTTGGTTGGAATGATGGGGTTATTAAAGCAAATGGTATTGTTTTTAATCTCAAATTCTAGTTATTCATTGATGGCATATAAAAAGTAATTTACTTTTGTATATTTACTGTGTATCTGGCAACCTCGCTATAATCACTACTATGGTTTGAACATATATGTACCCCAAAATTCATATGCTGCAACCTAAGACTTAATGTAACAGTATCAAGAGATACAGCTGGGAGACACAACATCAATATGGGTACCTGATCTCAAACTAGGCAAAATGGGGACAAAAGGGAGGCCCAAACTTTATCTGTACAATGGCCACTTGTATACCTCATCCTGAATTGTAGCCCACATCTTTAAAATAAAAGATAACATGAGGTGGAGCCTTTAGGAGGTGATGAAGTCATGAGGGTTCCACCCTCAGGAATGTGACTTGTGACCTTATAAAAGGTCTAGAGGAAACTAGCTGGGTCCTTCTTGCTCTTTTGCCTTTCACCATATGAAGACACAGGAACAAGTGCCATCTGAGGAGTAGAGAACAAGACTTCACCAGCCACTGAATCCACCCGTGTCTTCATATTGGACTTCTTAGCCTCCAGAACTGTGAGAAATGAATTTCTGTTATTTATAAATTACCAGTCTATGTTTTTTGTTTGTTTGTTTGTTTGTTTTGTTATGGCAAGCAGGAATGAACTAAGATAATCACTTATTAGTTCCAAGAGTTTTTCATCATTGTTGATTCTTTGGGATTTTCTACATAGTGCATTGACAATTATGTCCTCTGCAAATAAAGGCAATTTTATTTATTCCCTCCCAATCTATATAGCTTTTATTTATTTTCTTGTTTTATTGCATTAGCTATGACTGCCAGTACTATATTAAATAGAAATGGTGAGAGTGGACTTCTTTTTCTTTTAATTTTGTAAAAAATTATTTATCAACTCCATTTTTGTATAAAACACATGGGAGAAGCCTAGTCAATCAACACACAACTGGCACCACATGAAAAGGTACTTTTAAGCTGGGCTCGGTGGCTCAGCCTGTAATTCCGTGCTTTGGGAGGCTGAGGTGAGTGGATTGCCTGAGCCCACGGGTTCGAGACCCACCTGGGCAACTTAGCAAGACCTCGTCTCTACAATCATTCAAAAAATTAGCCGGGTGTGATATGATAGTGCATGCCTGTAGTTCCAGCAACTTGGAAGGCTGAGGTGGAAGGATCGCCGGAGCCCAGCAGGTTGAGGCTGCGGTGGCCGGGAGCGGCCACTGCACTCCAGTCTGGGCGACAGAGTGAGACTCCAACTCAAAAAAAAAGGTACTTTCATCAAACTTCGAGTCTAAGAACATACAAGTGCTTCTTTTATCATGTCTGCAAGTAATCATCTATGCTTTTCCATTTAACTGTTAAAAATTCCACATATCCCCATTGTTTCTTCTCAGTTACAATGACGGGGAGGAAGACAGTTGGTTAAATTAACCCCTTAAGGAGTTATCTGCTGTCCCTTCTTTCCAATCAGAGATTTGTGGATGTGAGGAATCATACCACCCCCAGCTGTGATAGCCCTGATGAGAGAATTCAACTCTTCCTCACCATGGATTGCAAACTGCAAGTGAAGCAGGGTGATAGCTTTACTTTGAGATCCTTGGAAGGATTAGCTACCAGCTCCAGCACCTCAGCAGTGAGGTACTCCCGAATCGTGGCACTATACATGGCAGCAGTGGCACCCACCCTTCCATGGCTTGTGGTACCAGTCGTCAAGTGTCTGTGGATGCGGCCCACGGGAAACGGTAGCCCAGCTCTCTGCAAGTGAGACACTGCCTTAGCCTTGGCCTTTCCATTGCTGTTTCCGTCTTTACCTCCAGCCAGGATCTTGTAGACTCTGCCTGCGGCCGCCCTGCTGCACCCAAGAGTGGGTTTCCTTGCCTGGTTTCTGATCATAGAAAAGTGCATCTAGTTTCTTACTAAGTATCATGCTAGTTGTAAGATTTTTTTGATGTTCTTTATCAGCTTGAGAAAGTACCTCTCTATTCCTAGTTTGCTGAGAGTTTTTATAAATTTTGTCATATGCTTTTTGTGCATCTATTGATATGATCACATGATTTTTCTTCTTCAGCCTGTTGATGTGATAGGTTACATCAGTAGATTTTTTAAAAATATTAAATCAACCTCCCTCCCTGGAATAAATCCCACTTTGATGATTTAATTTGTTTTCCATTTTAACAGTTTTCTGAGTTCTGTGAATCTTTCAGCATGTTATTGAGTCAGAGGGTGGTCTTGGGGAACTCCTGAGCTTGAGTCTGCCACTGTCTTGGTCAATCATCTACCTTGCCCTTCACAGGGACCTCTGGGGCTGAATGGTCAATCATTAATTCCCCACATTGGCTCAAATAAACATGTCCTTTTCCACTCTTCTTCATTCAGTCATAGGACAGATGTGACCTAGAGCAGCTAAGACAATCTCTGAAAGGGCTGAAGTTTCTTTCCTGAAGGGGAATCTGACGGCATATCACCATGTCCTTCACAATCCACCCTTTTTGCAGCCTGGCTACACTTCTTTCTGTATGATTGGAGAACAACTCCTCCAAGGACCAATGAGATTCTTCTGTTTCTGGGGTGAAACTTAGAAGAGGATAACTAGTAGGATGATTCACAGCTGCAGTTGATTTTGAGGATACAACTGATTCTTATTGTTTTCCTTCTATGCTATCCATTCAAGATTACCCTTACCTTCAGTTAATACTCCTCCTAGTCTTGGAGTCTTATCTGGTGGCATGTCGCAGATTTTCATTTCTGAGGGGCCTGAGACCTTGGCTGTCATGCTCTTCTCAGACCAGGGTTGATGCAATTGTCCATTCACTACCAAATTTGGACAATAAGGGTCTCAAATGAATCACTTGGATGGCAATTGCATTCCTCCTCCCCCTCACTGGGACAACCAGCCCTACTTCCTCCTGATAAACTGGGTTGGTTGATGATCTGAATCCAGAGGGTGACTCCTTGTCCGCTGGCTCCCGGATGCAAAGTCAGTGAAGTGACAGGCAGAAGCTGCAGCTTAGAGATCTCAAGAGTTCAGTGGGACTCTCTCTGTATCTCCTGGCAGAAGTATTCTTCCCTAGGGAATCAGAACCTTTCATCCTAGAGGGTCCTGAAATGGAGGTGGGAGAAGCACGGAGAGGCAGGAAGCACAAATCCCCCAAGTGTGTCATTGGAGTTAAGCAGAGCCCCTCCCACCTCCATCCTTTGTTTCCCAGGTCCAGGTGTGGCCTACATAGGTCAGAAGTCTAACATGGGTCTCACTGGGCTAAAAATCGAGGTATCATCAGGAGATCCCTTCTGAAGGCTCTAGGAAAGAATCTATTTTCTTGCCTTTTCCAGCTCCTTGAGGCCATTGATGTTTCTTAGTTCTTGGCCTCTTTTTCCATCTTCAAAACCAGTAATGTTGCATTTCTCTGTGTCTTTCTTCCATAGTCACATCTTCCTCTGCATCGCTGATTCTCTCTTTTCTTATGTTCAAGGACCGTTGTGATTACACTGGGCCCGCCAAGATATCCAAGATAACCTCCCTATCTTAAGGTCAACTGATTAGCAGTCTTAATTCTATCTGTAACTTTAATTCCCCTTTTCCATATAACCTAGCATATTTACAAGTTCCAGGGACTAGGATGTGGATGTCTCTGGGGAACTGCTTCCCACATTCCTTATGCGGCTCACTTGTGATCTCCTGTCCTGCTCGTGCTCAGTATTAGATGTTCCACCTCCACCTTACGAGAGATTGTTTTTTGGCCACATCTGACATGATGCCTTGGTAAATCTGATAGAACTCACTACAAAATGGGCAGCCCTGGCTGCATAGTCAACGTCTCATGGTTAAGTTGTCCATACCGGGACCCACTGGCACACTGGGAATTGTTATTCAAAAGTCATGGCCTTGCTCCAGAACCCTAGGAATTTTCATTTTGATTTTCGTTTTTGGACTTGCCATAAACTCTACATGCTATCTTCCCCCACATCTGATACTTCTGATACCACAGGATCAGCCACACTGTGTGGTCCGAGTAGCACTACTGTTTTCGCGATAGCTTGTATCTTTTGCAGACCTTTTCCCATTGCAGGCCCCACTTGAAGCTGGCAATCTATAGTGTCCTCCAATAAATGGGCTGAAACAGCATACCCACATAGAGAAAATGTTCCTTTCAGAATCTAAAGAGGCTTATCAGGCAGAGTGCTTCCCTCTTCCTAGTGGGGTATGCAAGCTTCAGATTTTTTTTTTAAATTTGGATGAACTGTCCTGACATGTCCCTGATTTAGTGGGCCTCTGATTCTTCATGGGGTTTGTTTTCCATCATCCCAAATTCATGTATATCAATGCCTCCGATGTGTTCATCACTTCTTGCCTAATTATCATGATATTATTGATAGAGTGGACAGATGTGACTAAAGGAATTCCAAATAGTCCAGACCTTTTCTGTGAATATTGTGATTAAAGGAGAATCATACTTAACATAGTCCTAGGTCAAAACTAAACATATATAGTTGTCATATACATAGATGGTTGACAACATACTGTTGTCTGTCCCATGTGAGCAAGCTATTTATGATCTCCTTGCTTGACAGCAACAGGAAATAATGCATTCATTCATTCAGTGGTCACATTCCATGTACCCAAGTCATTGTTAATTTGTTCTAGCAACACACCTGGTACTGTGGCTGTAGTTGGGCCTACCAATTGGTTGACTTTGTGGTAGTTAAGTGTCATTCTCCAGGCCTTAGTAGATTCTGGGGGGGTCAGACTGATGAACTAAATTCATACATGACAAGGGACCATCATTCCTGTGTCTTTTAGAGCTTGTGTGTGTGTGTGTTTACGGCACTAATTTTCACGCCCTGTGCACATTTGGGTAAGCCGGTGAAAAGTAGGCCAGAATTCCCTTATGACTTACAGTGCTAATGAGATAAAAGTTAGAGTTCTGAATTTGCTAAGGCAGGAGATGGGGGACACCAGTAAACATCCCAAAGCCTCTGTTTCGACCCCTGGAGGCTGCAACCTGGAAGAGGAGCCAACCAGAAGTAAACAAAGCCTCAACATTCTGCATAGCCATGGCTGGATTAAGATGATCTGATTTCACTCTGTATCATAAGATAGGGTAAGCTCTCTCTGTAATAAAATAGCAAAAGGTGACAAAGTAAGAGGTAAAAGTTTCTCCAGACAGGTAGCTGACACTTTCTTGTAAAAACCAATGATGCCAAGACCAGACTGGCTGAACTTTTGAATATATCATTGGCATTTAACTACCAATGCCTTTCTAGATCATTTTTTGCTAGTAAATGAGTCTCAGTCGAACCATCCCAAGAAAGAAATGCCAGATAGAAGAGGCCTCCTTGGGTCCAGTGGTCAGTTTCCACAAGAGTACAACAGCAATCAATGGCTGCCTTTGTTTAGGAGCGTACTTGGTGGCTGCTTCCAGCAGGTGGCAATGTTTTACCAGGAAATGACCTCCCTGAACCCTGCTTTCTTTCTGTCTTTTAGCAAAGCAGGGATTTCTTGTTTTCCTTTTGAGATTCCGTATGGTGTTTGCTGAACTACCCAGAGGGGACAGGGAAATGGGCTAAAGGTATGACCTACAAGTCCCACATGAAGCAGTTGTTGAGCAAGGTGACCCCTTCTGACATAACACATCATTCCAAAATAACTGTACGTACCTCTAATACACCTAACAAGCCCTGTCTGCAAGTTTACTTTAGCTTTTCTTCTCCACTGCACATCATACCTAAACTCCATCACTTGAATTCGGTTGCTTTTCTCCCTATAGGAACACAATGAAAATCAGGGTCTACAACGATGTCTCCTGTCCAGGAGCCCAGGGAAGTTCTGAATGGCAGAGAAAGAACAGAACAGAATAACACAGTTGTTAGTCTCTGGTTTAGTTCCTTGTTCCAGGGTCAGAAGTCATGTTATCAGTCCCAGTTCCTCTCCATGCACCTCTCAGTGTCTAGTGAACACCCAGGCCCAGAGACCCCCTTCCTGTCCCTAGGCACACTGCCTCCGCTCCACTCTTTAGTCCTTAGTGCCTGTGGCCGCTCTGAGCCCAGCATCTTTTCCTCCTACAGGTCTGGGGAAGATGCTGACTTGAGTGCCTGGATCCAACAGAGCCACAGTTTGAGCCTTTCTTTCTCTGAAGTTTCCCAGCATAGGCACCAGGTGTGTATGGCCCTTCGTCCTGCTTGTGGGCAGGGAGATCTCACGCTCGTCTCTAATTATCTTTCTCCAAAGCAGCTGAGGTTGAAGGGGGAGGTGGGGGGAGGAGACAGGTGGAGAGAAGAGATGGGGAGGAAGAGGCGGGCAATGAGAGAGGAAATTGACCACATGCATGTATTTTCAGTTTCGAGTGGCTGGTTTGGATTCAACCAAACACATTTCTAACATTTTAGTTCACTCCAACATATATATCAAGTAGCAAAATCCTTACAGCTGACACCATTTATTTGAGCTTTGAGATTCCTCACTTAGTAGTTGCAGTCATATTGCTTTTGTGCTGGGCCACGGGGCTTGCTGCTGTGTCATGAGAACATCCCTTCCTGCTGTTGCCCAAAGGAAAGTGAGTAATATGAGTTGTTAATAGCCAAGGGACCATTTGGATGGCTTGGCTGCCTCTGGTTATTCAGATTCACTAGCGGGTAGGTCAGTGGGAAACCCCTGATCCCCCACCTCTGCTGCATCTGTTACTTGGGTGAGAGTATTTGCTACTAGATCCCAGGGAATCTTCTCATATCCCTAAACCTATCTCATTGGCATCTTGTCCTTCTTCTAAAAAGGACTTTGAAAAATTAGCTAGATAGGCATATAAGCATAGTATCATGTTCATCTTATCTATTCTGCCTGCCATAACAAAACACCATAGACTGGGTAGCTTACAAGCAATAGAAATTTATTTCCCACAGTTTCAGAGACTAGGAAGTTGAAGATCAAGGCATGAGCAGATTCAGTGTCTGGTGAAGGTCTGTTGCTCACATGGGGATACAGGTAGAAGGTACTACCTGTATCCCCATGTGTTGGAAAAAACTCCTTGGGGGTCTCTTTTATAAGGGCACCAATCCTGTTCATGAGGGCTCTGCTCTCAAACCTTAATGAACATTTCCCCAAATGTCCCACCTCTTAATATTATCACATTGAAAATTAGGCTTCAACATATGAAGTTTGAGGAGAAAAACAAACATTCAGACTATCAAAGTGTTATTGCTAATAATAAACAACTTCAATTTGCCTAGTATTTTTCATTCCAAGAATGAAATGAAGATGAGAAACAAATATGCCACTAATGGTTGAAGAGGAAAGTGAGGAAAAGAAGAAAATTTTACCCTGAAGCCTCTTATCATCCATGAATGAAGCGACAATCAAAACCCAAATACTTTGTTTATTACTCTTCCCATTAGATTTTGCGATCTCCTGTGGAAATTTTGTATCGTCATTTCCATTTGTAAGAGATTGGCTTTATAATAAATGAATTAAAAGAGCAAGCTTAAGCAATAGAAATGAAATCAAAACAGTTTCTGATTCCTAAATGTTGACTGTTTATTTTTCCACATCATCCTCATCATGGTGCATGTGGTAAACTAAACAACGGCCCCCAAAGATATGTCGACGTCCAAATCCCCAGAGCTTTTTATGGCTGGGACTTTCACATGTGATTAAATGAAGAATCTTGAAAATAGGAGATGATGCTGGATTATCTGAGTGGGTCCTGACTGTCCTTATGAAAGAGGCAAAGAAAGATTTCATAGAGACAGAAGAGAAGAAAGGCAATATGACCACAAAGGCAGAGATTGGAATGGCATGGCTACAAGTCAAGGAGATCAGGCAGATACCAGAAATCAGAAGAGGCAAGAAGCTCTTCTTTCTAAGAGCTTCTGGAGGAAGCACAGTTCTGTCCGTATCTTGATTTCAGAGTCCAGATTTCTGCCCACTTGGGACTGCGTGGAAATACATTTCTATTGTTTTAAGACACCGAGTTTGCAACACATCACCACAAACTAGATGACTTAAAACAACAGAAATCTATTCTCTTACAGCAGAAATATGAAGTCCAGAAGTCTGAAATAAAGATGTCAGCAGAGTTGGCTCCTTCGGGAGGCTTTGAGGAGTAACGTGTTCCATGCCTCTCTTCTAGCTTCTGTGGCTGCCTGCAATCCCTGGCATGCCTTGGCTTGTAGACATATCAGTCTTGTATCTGCTTCCATCTCCACATGGCTTTCCTTTCTGGGTTCTCCTCTGTGTTTCTTTTTTACTTATAAGAACACTTGAGGGGGCACACCTCATCAACAAGTGTACCTGCATAACGAACATTTGTATACTTAACCCTGAATTGTACCCACATCTTTAAAATAAAAAATTAAAAAGAAAAAGAACACTTATTGGACGAAGGACTTACCCAGTTAATCCAAGATGATCTGATCTCTAGAATCTTAATTTAATTATATCTTCAAAGCATCTTTGTCCAAATAAGGTCACATTCATAGGTATCCAGGGTTAGGATTTGGGCATCTTTGAGGGAGGAGGGCACAATTTGACCCACTACAACCTCGTTCAGAGAGATTTACCCTATTTCAAAGAGAGATCTGAAGTAGCATGTGATAATCAGTTGGTTATAATTCCCAGTTGTAACTGGGAATTGGAAGAAAGGGTGGTAATAAATCCAGGCCTAAAGTGGATTTTCTACCTACCTGATCTTTAGCGCTAAGACAAGAGAAAATCAGGAAAATGGTACTTGTTACATTCTGAAATGCCTATAATAATACTTCTTAAGTGATCCAAGGTAGATGTACTTGAGATTCAGGATGGATACAGCTGTGTCTGTGCCGATGAGCCAGCTCCATCAGGGGAAAGAAGAGTGAGCTGTATTTCACGACTCAAGTCCCAGTATTTTCCTAGGTGCCAGCAATTTAGGCCAACTTAATTACCCTTTTTTCTCACACAGGAAACAGAGATAATAATATTTGATGTGTCTATCTCATAGGTGTTGAACTCATATGTCAGAAATTACATAATTAACAGTAAAACCACATAAACTTATGTCCCTGTGATGATTAGACATGCATTAGACTTGAAATTATATCTGAAATGAAATCAACAGTCACTTTTCATTATTTGTGGTGGTTACATTCTATATAGTTGCCAGAAACACTGAATTAGCAAATACTGAACCACAGCCCTTTGAGGTAACATAGGGTTAAATTCCTGTGATCACAACATTTTCATCAAACAGTCCGTACATGATCTTGTTTTACCTATGTTTCTGTT
Organism: Carlito syrichta; assembly: GCF_000164805.1. Classification (NCBI taxonomy): domain Eukaryota; kingdom Metazoa; phylum Chordata; class Mammalia; order Primates; family Tarsiidae; genus Carlito; species Carlito syrichta. The sequence continues at coordinate 158,882 of NW_007245944.1, forward strand.
AAAAAGACAACTTATTTGATATATATTGCTGGCTCATTAACACGGAAATCACAGCCAACAGTGCTATAACTCGTGTCTGATCAAAGTTTATCTAAGACATACATTTTCTCTGTAGAGACTGTCATAGCTATCTTTTGCTTAGGAACACTAAACAAGACTTCAGCCTCATGTGTGGGGGGCTATTTAAACAGCAAAATCAACAGTAAAAAAAAAAAAAAACAACAAAACAGCGACAAAATCACCAGCAAAAAATGTGCTGCTAAATATACAATGGAAAGGACAGTTTATAGTTAGATCCTAACTTTGTTCTATCTCAGGGAATGTGTGCAGCAGTGGACTCCAATTTGTTACAGCTCTGTGCACAATCGTGAATGAACAAAAGCACCAGGGGTATTAATTTGAGGGGTTACAAATTAATTTTTGGTAGACACATTTGCAAATATAGAATCTGAAAATAATGAAGATATTCAGGCTGAGAAATAGTATTCATTTGTTCTGTTTTATACTTTCCCAGCTCACTCCAATGATCACACTTTATTTGCCTATTTGTCCAGAAAGCATTTCCTCAGGGAAGAATGAACAGGTTAGGGGAAAGTTCCAATCATACAGTAGCACTTAAATATCCAGGGGATAAAGGGAATTGTGGGATAGGACAATGTTGGCTTGTCCTGAACTCCCAACAGTAACACCATACCTTGCACATAAACAGCTATTGGTGGACTAAAGGACTTAATGCAAGTGCTGGAGAGACACGTTTCCTGCTACCTGCCTTCCCAAACCATCTTATTCATTCCCTCTCTCTTCTCTCAGTGTCTCTGACAGTTTAGTGTGTGACCTTCTGGCTGGCACTCAGAACAAACTTCCTCCCTAACCCACTATTATGCTTGTGTGATTGCTTCCTGACCACACATCCTTCCTTTATCTTCAAGGAAGCCAGGCTATCTCGAGGGTTACTGGATGCTGAGGCTCACTCTAGACTTTGTTAACTCCCCTCCCCCTCACACACACTCTGTTTGATATCCCCCTAAGTTGAAACAACCCCCTTCCCTGGCAAGACCTCCTGATGTTTCAAGTTAAGGCTCTCAGCCGCCCACATCATGCAGCAGAAACCCATTCCCCTTTTTTACTCACTGACTCCTACTCTTTTCTTGCAGCCAGTACTCCAGACATGAGTCCTGAGCCAGGAGACCAGAGATTTACTGGAGGAAACAAAGGATGAAACCTCAGGGCTGGAGCTCTGGAGAGACCTCACGGTTGACAAAGAAGTGACCCGAGGTTGGCTCTTGTTGAATAAGAAGGGAGAGGTGGATCCAAATAAGGTGCTCATTTTGAAACGGGCTCCAGCGTGAGAGAAACCCATAGGTTTCTTTCTTCCTGCCTTTTGCTCTGTGGCTTAAACTTTTCCATCTTGACTTATTCAGATCTTCACGCCTTCTGACAATTTGTCCCTTGGAAGCCAGGAAATACAGTTGGGTTTAAGAACCCAGGAAATATATAATAGATTTCTAGTTCCCTGGAGTGTGACTCCATTCAGGCTTTTCGCTTTTTTTTAACCTTATTTTATTTTATTTTTATTTTTTTTGAGGTGGAGTCTCACTCTGTCGCCCAGACTGGAGTGCAGTGGCCGCTCCCGACCACCGCAGCCTCGACCTGCTGGGCTCCGGTGATACTTCTGCCTCAGCCTTCCAAGTAGCTGGAACTACAGGCGCGCACTACCACGCCTGGCTAATTTTTTTATTTATTGTAGAGATGAGGTCTCGCCAAGTTGCCCAGGCAGGTCTCGAACCCGCAGGCTCAGGCAATCCACTCACCTCAGCCTCCCAAAGGCGCAGGATTACAGGCTGAGCCACTGAGCCCGGCTACCTTATTTTATTATAAAGATGTAGGGCACAAGTCAGGCGTAGGTACATAAGTAATCTACTTGCAGGCGAAGTTTGGGCCTCCAGCTGGTCCTCACTTCCTCTGGTTTATGACCAGGTACCCTTTGTGCTGTTATGTGTCCCCATTTCCCTGGCAGTGTCCTGCAACTGCCGATTCCTCCCTTGTGCTATTGTGGTAAATGTTCAGGCTCCACTTAAGAGTGATAACATGCAGTATTCAGTTGTTTCTGTGGTAGATCACTAAGTATGATTGTCTCCAGCTCCATTCAGTTTGCTGCAAAGTCCTTGACTTTGTCCTTATTTATGACTGCATGATATTCCATTGTGTATATGTACCACATTTTCTTTATCCAGTCTACTTTCAATGGACAGTATGGTTGGCTCCATGTTTTTGCTAAGCCAGACACCCAAGGTCCAAATCCCACTCTTCAGCTATGGATGACCTTACTCTGGATGACTTATTCTCTCATCTGTAAGATGGAGATGACTGTAGTATCTATTTCCTAAAATTATTGCAGAATGCAAATATAATATTGTATTTTAATTTGTAGAAAGGCACAATATTAATCCCTTTGAAGGTGTTAGGTACCATAATAGGATTATTGATGGAAGAAATGATAGAAAATGAAAAAAAAAAACTGGAAAAGGGGATTGTGCTTGATTAAAGCTAAGATTAAAGTTAAGATTCCATAAGATGTTGACAATATCAAGGTGGGAGATGGGGAAATGATTAAAAACGCTTCTGGGAATTTTAGTCTGGATGGTGGGGTTAAAAACAGAAGAGAAACAACAGGAAATACGGCAGACCTTCTTGATGGAAGAAGGAAGAAGACTCGGGGAGTCATTGGGACTTGGTTTTTAACATGCTGGCTTTGTGGGATTGTGTCCAGCAGCTTGGCTTGCAGATTTGTGCTTCTGAGAGACACCAGGACTGGAAATATATTCTTGGAATGATCCAGAAAGAGGTAAGAGGGACACTGATGCAAGGGCTGCGATTGCCAAGTGGAGAATAAAGAGGTGAGGAGGGCTTAAGATAGGATTGTGAGGGGATGCGTCCATTTGGGTAGTACAAGAGAAAGAGAAGTCAAGAGTAGCCGAGAAATGGAAGCCAAATCAAGATGTTAGTTTTATTCCAAACTAAGAATAAAAAGACCCTGTAGGTCAGAGGGCAAAAGCTTGTTAGGAATTAAGGAGTGGAAGGGTCAGACTGCAAAGGCCTACCAGGAAGATTTGGGGGAGTGTTGGAATTGTTCTGTATTCTGGAAGCAGTGGTGATAGCAAGAATCTTTGTGTGTGTTAAAACTTATAGGACTGTACGCCCCCAAAAGGAATTTATTTTACTGTACATAGGTTAATAAATAAAAAGTAGAGCCTATAGGAAAGTTAATAAAAGACTAATGGATTTAGTCAGAGGTCACATGTTCAAAGAGCAACTGTCCTTTCTCCCAACTTCAGAATTTCCCATCACTTTTATCTTTCTGATTCTTTCTCATATACCCATGCAGAACTCTAAATAGAAAACGTATTAGGTTACCAATTTTTATACTACTGTGTATTTATTCTTGGATTAAACAAGTAAATATATAGGGATGGAAGGGACCATCTTCCTCTCTGTTGGAGTGAGAATTTACAGATAAACAAGGAGAGGAGGCTAAAATGATCCATGTGGTAATAGATTAGAGTTGGCGGCATCAGTGAGAAACTCCTTAATTTATTATAGATACAGATGGTCACATATATAAATATATATGTATGTGATACACAAATATATTTCTTTGTTGTGTCAGCTGAGAGGACCTATAAGAAACAACACCCCAGTATCAATGAAAACATTTAGTACTTGGATCTTGCTTTCTAATATCGTTCTCCAACAAAAGTAACCAGTTGGTCCACAATGAGCAGGTCTATACCAACCTACCCCGAAACACTGAGGGAGCTGACAGGCAAAAGAGTGTGGCTAACAAATTCAGTTTCTCAGAAAGCAATATATAATAGGAATGTACAAACAGAAGTAATGTCTCAAGCAGCACCTAAATGGTGGGTTCCGCAGATCTGCTCTCTAAAAAAATACCCTTTATACAAGTGAAGGGAGGTGCAAAAATATAAATTATTCATTAAAAAATGTGCATATATACTTGTATGTTTAAACTTCAGTCATCTTCCAAGTATTCTCTGATGCTGTACACCTATCAAGCTGCTTTTTCCACTGCTCAAAACAGTTTTTGAACTCTTCAGTTTTGATGCTTTTTAGTGTCTCTGCCATTTTTTGTTTTGTTTTGTTTTACCTTTGCAAAAGGTTTTCCCTTTGAGGATTTTTTTCATTTAGGGAAAGAAAGAAAAGTCACTGGGGTGACTTCAGGTGAATAGGGTGGGTGGGGTACAGTATCATGCCATTTTTTGGTCAAAACTGCTGAACTCCAATGCAGTGTGGGCACGTGTGTTGACATGGTGGAAGAACCAGTCACTTGTTTTCCACAAATCGGGGCATTTCTTCCACAAATCATGACACAATTTTCAAACACTGGCCATAACGACAGTTTTAATTCAAGATAGCATCATTTAAGTCACCCAACAGGCTGTTTTCCTACACTCCACCCCTTGAAACTGGCCCTTACAATCTCACACGCCCCCTCTTCTGCAATAGTCCCTGGGCCTAGAGGGAGAGTGCTTGATATCGTACAGCTTTAGTGGCAGTGCATTGATGATGGAAATCAGATCGAGCCCAGCAGGAATCCAATCAGGGAGATTTACAGGCTTTGCTGAATCATCGTTATTCTTCAGGATACCATGATTTTGGTTTTCTAGGAAGAAGTAAAACAGTGAGAGACACATAGCATTAATAATTTGAATAGAGGAAATTTGAGTAAAGTAATATGATCTTTAGGATACTCCCCTTGACCTAATAACCTCTAAATATGAGAAGAGTAAATTTTACCTTCTTAATTTTAAGATACATATAATCAGACAGTTTCAGTAATACAATAATATTAGAAATTCTAAAAGATTTTGAGATCATTTTTAACAAAACATTTATTTCCTAGGTTAATATTAACTACAGCCCCAAGTTTTGCTGCTCATTGACCCACAAATTTTTCTAAGCAGTTACTTTCCCTATGTCAAATATTGAGGATAAAGAGGCAAACATATTTTGGCTCCTTCCCTGTAGCAAATGAATTTACAGAAAAAGATAGAAGATGAAAAACATCAAACATCTGGTGTCATAAAATGGATTATTACTTAATCTTGCCATTCTTTATATTACTTGACTTTAAGAAGGGTTATAGTCTACCTCATAGTGGTTTTTTGTTTTGTTTTTTTGCGTTGGAGTCTCACTCTGTTGTCCAGGCTGGAGTGCAGTGGCATGCTTACAGCCACTGCAGCCTTGACCTGCTGGCCTCAGGTGATTCTTCTGCCTCAGCCTTCCAAGTACCTAGAACTACAGACATGTGCCACTATGCCCAGCTATTTTTTGTTGTTGTTTATTGTAGAGATGAGTTCTTGCCATGTTGCCCAGGTTGGTCTTGAACCTGTGGGTTCTCTTGTCTCTGCCTCCCACAGTGCTGGAATTATAGGCATGAGTTACTGTGCCCAGCCATAGTGCTGCTAAGACTAATTTCTGAGAGTGTTGGGAAGATGGTGGCCGAGCCAGTAAGACTACGCGAGAGCTGGTGTGAGTGACTGAGTGTATGGAAAATTTTGTGTACATGCTGGTGAGTGAGTGGGCATCTGAGTGACTGAATGAGTGAGGGCTAGGGAGCTAGCAGCCAGGGCTTTCCTGGTGTAGCAGCTGATGCCACAGCTGCTCGGCTTGGACCTTAGCAATTCCTGGGATGCAGAAGTCGAGTACCATTTTGTTTTAATCAACAAAACCCTTTCTGGGAAGAAAATGCTGGGGGAGACTAAGTGGGAGATTGTGAGCAAGTGGCCAGGGCTCTCCTGTTGAAGCAGCTGGCACTGCAGCTGCTTTGATTGGTTTCTAGCACTTTCCAGGTCACTGAAGACATGTGACATTTTTTTAAACAGACAAAAATTTTCCTGTGAAGAAGCAGCAGGGAGAGACTACCAGCTTAAGGCTCTGCCTCACCACTGTAGCAGGAGAGACTGCCGGCTCTAGGCTTTGCCTCGCCACTGCAGTGCCTGGCTGGATACTGGCAGAAAGGGCTGCAGGAGAAGCCCAGAGGCAGAGTCCCACTGGAGAAGATGAAAGAGGCACCCCACCACCATCTTGAAAAGGGGGCAAGAAAGTGCTCTGACTTGCTCACCATGGAGCAACAGACCTGATCTCTGTGACTGGTGAATCAGCTATTCATGGGTTAATCATGACCCAGAGGGAATATCCTGAAAGTACAAACTTCAGAGGGACCTGATGAGTGCTGAGTCTCAAGCACACACAGACTCAGAGTTAAAGATGGAAAACGAATTTATAGGCAAATGGATCACAAAAGAAGGCAGGAGTGGCTTTCTTAATGTCAGACAAAACAACCTTGAAGCTATTAAAAATTTAAAAATATACAAAAAGACAACACATAACGATAAAAGGTTCAATCTATCAATAAGAACTATCCATTCTAAATATGTATGCACCCAAAACAGGAGGACCAGCATTAATAATGCAACTACTAAGTAAACTGAAAAAGATGCTGACTCTAACATAATTATAATAGGGGACTTGAATATCCCACTAACAGCCCTAGATAGATCATTGAGGCAAAAAATCAACAAGGAGATCCAGGACCAACTCTTGATATGCGATCAAATGGATTTAATAGATACCTACAGAATATTCCATCCAGCAACCACAAAATATACATTCTACTTATAACCACATGGAAAGTACTCCAAGATCAGTCACATCTTTGGCCATAAATCAAGCATAAACAAATTCAGTAGGGTTGAAATATTGCCAAGCACATTTTCAGACCACAGTAGAATAAAAATAAATATCAAAACCAACATTTCCTCAAAGCCCACAAAGACACAGGCACTAAACAACATGATGCTGAACAACAAATGGGTCAACACTGAAATCAAAGCAGAAATTAAAAGATTCCTAGAAACACATGAAAATGAATAAACATCTTACCAAAACTGCTGGGATGCCATGAAAACAGTTCTAAGAGGGGAATTTATATTTCTACGACCACATATCAAGAAAATGAAAATATCACATGTTGAGAGCCTAACAAATCACCTAAGGGAGCTCGAAAAAGAAGACCACCAAAACCCTAACTTTAGTAGAAGAACCAAAATTGCCAAAATAAGAGCTCATATACAGGACATAGAAGACAAAAATGTCATAGAAAACATCAACAAAACAAAAGGTGGTTCTTTGAAAGAATTAACAAGATTGATAGACCCTCAGCCAGAATGACCAAGAAAAAGAGAGAAAAAGTCCAAATAAACACAATCAGAAATACAAAAGATCAACTCACAACCGACCCCAAAGAAGCACAAAAGATAATCAGAAATTACTGTGTATACCTATATGGAAACAAACTTGATAACCTACATGAAGTGGACATCACACAACTGAATTCTCACAGGTCCTCAATCCCCATCACTCATCCTGCTGATTTAATAATATGCTTTCAAACCATGATCCATGTCTGTGCTTCATATCAAGGAGGATAGATCCCATAGTAGAGCCAAACTCAATAATACCAGAGATCTCATTTTGGCACACATAAGAGAAGCCAGCAGCATGCATGGCCACCAATGAACCATTTGAATCAAACACTGGGGAGCCAGAAGTCCCAAAGTAAAAACTAGCGTTATAGGTGATCACATCAGGGTTGTGAACTATTTTCTCAAAACTTTTTGGAGTGTACATATGAATATGCTGCATACCCTCTGCTTCTCTAGGCTGAATGTGTTCCTGGCATTTTTCTTCTTGTTGACCCTGAGAGATCACAGCACTACCATCAATAAACTTTTTTTCTCCATTTGGATGGCCAATAATATATATCAACCCACTAAGTGTTGCAGGAGTAATTCCATTATAGAGTCCCATGGGGACTCATTGTCCATTTTCCTTCAGTTTCAGGACAGCATAGTCAAGATCTGCATCAGCTATTTCAAACCAGGGTTCAATGAAAAAGCAGTTCTCTCCTTTTCCTGTATCGTCTTCATAAGTAAGTGTCACCCTTACACACTGACTCGTTACGGCTGCCCATGTACTCATCTCTATTCCTTCTCCTACAATTAAACTTAGTACATGCCGACAAGTTAAAATAAACAATCCCCTCAAAACAAAGCAGGTGGCAGAACCCCTATTTCCATTATTGTCCCAGAATAAGTGCCCGACTGCTGGAGTCCAGCTCCAGGAGAGAGTCAGGGCTTGAGACCAGGAATTGTGAAGCGAAAAAGAAAAGATGAAAATGACAGGAATCCTCTTCCTGGGGAGAGCATCTCAATTAAAGAGGGAACATTCTCAAGCCTATGCACGCAATCCTTCAAAGTTAGGGAAGGTCCGTCAACAGGATTCATGTGGCTTTGCCTCCGTCATTTTATTGGGGCCTTGCTCCCAGCCGGCGTTTTTCTTGTTTTCAGGTCCCTTTTACCTTACTTTTACTAGTAATTGCGGCTCCTGGCACCCAACTGAGTCGATGAGCTTTGAAAGAAGTTTTGCTACTTTAACTGAAGTAGAATTTTTTGTTATTTCCCCAAAACTTGTTCTACGCACCTTAAATAATGAAATTTTCCCCTTTCTTACTTTCATTATTTTCTGTTCCTGATTCTTTTCCTGATTCTTTCACTTTCTCTTTTCAAACTGGGGTTCTGATCCACAATGTATTCTCTCAACACACACGTGTTTCTTTTTTCTGACTCAGAATTTTGAGTAGCTTCTGCCGTGGGGCTCATTCTTCTCTTAACCTCACCCTGAAAGAACTCACCCTCTAATTCATCAACTGGCTGAATGCCTTCTAAAACACAGTCCAGGTTTCCAATGAGTTTCCAATGATTACTCTCCAGAAAGGAGATAAATCTGCCATCCTTGCACAGAGCATCCTTGATGATTTCTCCTTTGAAAGCACAGACGCAGAGCTTGTACCCTTCTTTGTGAAGTTTCCCGCATTTAACAATCTTTTTTATTCTCTTCCCAATTGCATGAACGTAAAATTTGACACACTCAGTGGATGCCTCATCATGCCGGCCAAATATTTGTTCATCTTTTGTCTGCTTACTTTTGCTATTGAAACATGTAATGACCACATGGCTGCTTTCAGGAGAACAACTGAGGGGCATTCCAAGGTTTAAGTATGCTTCTACTCCTTTTGTGCCACAAACCAGCATTTCCTGGCCTTGGTGAGTTTCCGTCTCTTCTCTGACAGCCTGAAGAGTGTTGAGAGCCACATATAAGCTACCCTTCTCATTATGTGTGAGCACATGTTTCATTTTTTTGTTTTTCCTGTGGTTTACATCCAAGGTAACATGAATCATCTTATTTGGCAGCATGGTTTGGCCCTCTGGATTTTTCCTAGGTGAATGGACTCGTTGAGCCTGGGTGTTAGTTATATCGCTTGAATTTCTTCTAGATTTCATCTTCATGTGAGAAGTATTGGAATTATTCTGTTGTTCTTTATGTACCTAGAAATAAATATTACACATTAAAACTCTGAATGCAACCCTAGTCTTTGATTTCTCTTTTTAGTTTACAAAACTCAGAACTTCTATGGAAAATACAGAATGAATCTAAAAGGGCAGTGAATAGAATTAAGTCAGTGTTTGATTGGAGATCCAAAATAAAGGCTAAACTTCCTGTCAAGTCAGTTGGGTAAGCTCTTGATACTAGTAATTGGTGAATTTTTCTGAGCAATATGAGTGAAGAAAAACAACTGTTTATCCAGACACATCAAAACCAGATTTTTTAAAACTTTTAACTATTTTTTATTTTAAAGATGTGGGATACAATTCAGGGTCAGGTATACAACTAACTGTTCATTATGCAGGTACCCTTGTTGATGAGGGGTTTCCCACCCTCCCCTGGTAGATTCCCACTACTGCCAATCCCTCATTCTCCACCCCCCTCACCACAGTTTCCCACTACTGCCAATCTTTTTTTAAAAAATAGAATTATGATAATTGTTCAAGGTCTGTTTCTGAGTGAGAACATGTGATACTCAGTTCTTTGTTTCTGTGATAGATCACTCAGTATTATAGGCTCTAAGTCCATTCAGTTTGCTGTGAAGTTCATGATTTTGCCCTTCTTTATGGCTGCGTAATATTCCATCGTGTTTAGGTACCACATTTTTTTATCCAGTCCTCCTTCAATGGGCAGCACAGTGGGTTCCGTGTTCTTGCTATTGTGGACAGTGCTGCAGTAAACATGTGTGCAGGTATCTTTTTCATAGAGTGATCTGAATTCCTCCGGGTATATTCCCAGTCGGGGAATTGTGGGGTTGTATGGAAGGTCGATTTTTAGATCTTTTAGGAATTGCCACACTGAAAAACAGAGAGTCTTTTAAAAAAGTTTTTTTTTTTTTAGTTTTAAAGATGTGGGGTACAATTCAGGATTAGGTATATAAGTGGTTATTGTACAGGTAAAGTTTGGGCCTCCCTTTGGTCCCCACTTTCTCTGGTTTGAGATCAGGTTCCCTTATTGATGTTAGGTGCTCTCCCCGTCCCTCCCCTGGCAGCATCCTGCTACTGCCAAACTCTGTCTTATAGTATTATGGTAGATGTTCAGGGTCTGCTTATAAGTGAAATCATGTGGTACTTAGTTCCTTGCTTCTGTGATGGTCACTGAGTATAATAGACTCTGAATCCATCCAAGTTGCTTGAAGTTCATAATTTTGCCCTTCTTTATGACTGTATAGTATTGCATTGTGTGTATGTACCACATTTTGAAAATTCCAGTCCACTTTTGATGGGTAGCATCATGATATCAGGTCTTTGCTGTTGTGAATAATGCTGCAATAAACATGCATGTGCAGGTATTGTTTATATAGAATGATCTGAGTTCCTATGGGTATATTCCCAGAAGTGGGATTGCTGGGTCATATGGAAAGTCAATTTTTAGATGTTTAAAGAATCACCACACTGTTTTCCACAGAGGGTGTACTAGTTTACACTCCCATCAACAACCAACAGTGTAGAAGTGTTCCTTTTTCCCTGCATCCTTTCCAGTACCTGTTATTTTTTGAGTTATTGATGATGGCCATTCTGATTGGAGTTAAGTGGTATCTCAGTGGAGTTTTAATTTGTATTTCTTTGATGATTAGTGAGATTGAGCATTTTTTCATGTATCTTGGCTGCTTATAAGTCTTCTTTTGAGAAATGTCTATTCATATCTTTTGCCCACTTTTTAACAGGATAAAAACAGATTCTTATGAGTCTACTAGATCTCTCTATCTGAAATATTTTTATTTCAGATATTGTTTACTATTTCCAGCTGTATAATATTTACATTTTCCAAGCATAATGATGGATTGCCTTAAAATTTTGTTTTTAAAACACTGAATTCAGTAAAAATAAGTTATCAGGATTTGTTATCAGGCATTAAATATTAAAACCATTTTAATTTAACTATTTGTTCTCAATAATATACTTATTTCTAATAAATACTTCAATTTATCTAACATATATCGTGCAAAAACTCAAATTATTTCCTCTGTTGCATCAAGTAAACCTCAAATTCTATGAAAAGGAGAAGAACAAATATGATTTTTCTATTTTTTTGATGGAGAAACTGAGAAACAAAGTTTTTCTGGTAAGTCCCTATTATTTTTATTTCCTTTTAAAAACACTTTTGTTATTTTTTTAAAGTTGTGAGGTACAAGTCACAATTGGGTACATAAATGATTTAGGTAAGGTGAAGTTTTGGGCCTCCCATTGGACCTTACTTTTCCTGCATTAGGATCAAGCACCCTTGCTGATGTAATGTTCGCCCCCTCATCCCCAGCAGTGGCCTCTGCTGCCATTCCCTTTTTGGTAGTATTATGGATAGGTGTTCAGGGTTCATTTATGAGTGAGTACATGGGGTACTCAGTTTTTTGTTTCAGTGATAGGTCACTGAATATGATAGACTCCAAATCCATCCAGGTTGCTGCGAAGTGAGTAATTTTGTCCTTCTTTATGGTGTAATATTCCATCATGTATATGTACCCCGTTTTAAATCCAGTCCAGTTTTGAAGGGCAGAATGGTTGGTTCCTTGTTTTTGCTATTGTGAATAGTACTGCAATAAAAATGTGTGTGCAGGTATCTTTTTTGTAGGATGAATTGAGTTCCACCGGGTGTATTCCCAGAAAGGAGATTGCTGGGTCATATGGAAGGTCAATTTCTAGTTCTTTTAGAAATCACCACACTGTTTTCCATAGAGGTTGAACTAGTTTGCATTCTTACTGACAGTATAGAAGCACTCCTTTTTCTCCTCATCCTCATCAGCATCTGTTATTTTTTGAATTATTAATGATGACTATTCTTACTGGAGGTAGGTAGTGTTGGGAGCCAACATATGTAACCACACAGCTGAGGCCTATGAAGGCCTATTCAG
>NW_007245944.1:171493-189547 GCF_000164805.1 Carlito syrichta
TATGAAAAATGCACAGCAGAATTATTTTATATCTCTTTTTCTTTCTAAACTGTTTTTCTTCTTAAGATTTTTTAGCTGTTATTTCCTGGTAAATTGATTGATTAGCTTTTGTTCCAGTATGTAGTTTCATTTGGGGTTATGATTAGACGTTATAACTGTGATAATAGTTGTATTATGTTGCTTTTTGTCAAGCAGAACGTTCTTGGTTTTTGTACGTGCAGTAACTTTCAGCTTGCTTCAGTCCCCGGCTGTCATCATGGCAACTGTGCAGTTCATTGTTTTAAGTGGCATGGCAGGTTTTGAGACATAGGTAGTTTCCATGTAATAGGCAATCAGATTTAGGTTTTAGGTTAAAATGTCATTGAATTAAGTTTTATAGAACATAGAGTAAGTTCATAATTTTTATACCTATATTAGTACTAATGATAAGGTTTGTAATAGATTATAGTAGGATAATAGTTGTATTAGAATTTGGACATGATATTATAAGATAAGTAATTAATAAAGTATAAAAGACAATAGTTTAGATATTTGAGATTTATAGAAGTTGTGATAAAATTTTAGGTTAAGGATAAGTTCATAGGTAATTAATATACAATCATAGGGCAGTATAGAAATGTAGTAGGTTATAAGAATTATAAAAATAAATAGTATAAAATTAAGGTAATAAAATTAAGTCATTTAAGTAAACTTATAGATTATAGTATAGTGTTAAGTTAATAATATTAATCGTCAAAAATATTAAAAGTTAGTAAAATTGGATTGAACTTAGAGTTAACTTGGAAAGTTTTTAAATCAGGGCTTAGAACTTAGAGTATAATATGAATGATTTATTGAACATTGTGGAGAACATTTTGAACAATCTGTATTGAAATTGTGCACCTGTGATTCATACATCATGGAATTGTAATTGTTCACTGGGAACCTGAAAGTCTTGTGATGGTACATGATTTGTAAAGCGTGTTACACATCAATGAACTTGTACGCCCCCAGCAAGTAATTGTCACACTGCTGGAGATTATAGAAAATGGTATATAAGTTGGAAAAAGTTTGAATAAAATTGGCTTCAGTCTTGGCCAGACTGTTCCCAGAAGAGCTGCCTCCGTGTGGTTTCTTCTCTAGTTCTGATTCACCGGTGCGGTCCTAACCCCCCCTTGGTCAGTGCAGGTCACCGACAAGGTAGTATCTCAGTGTGATTTTGATTTGCATTCTCTGATGATTAGTGAGGTTGAGCATCTTTTCATGTGTCTGTTGGCTGCTTGTATATCTTCTTTTGAGAAGTGTCTGTACATGTCTTTTGACCATTTTTTAATGGGGCACATTTGAGTTCCTTGTAGATCCTGGATGTTAGGCCTTTCTCTTATATAGAGTGTGGGTTGTCTTCCCACTCTCATAATGGTTTCTTTTGCTCTGCAGAAGATTTTCAGTTTCGTGAGGTCCCACTTGTCTATCTTATCTCTGTGGCATGAACATCTGGGAGTTTTGATAAAGAATTGGTTGACTATTCCAATTTTTGTAAGGGTATCTCCTGTGTTTTCTAAGATTCTTATAGTTTGGTTTTTACGTTTAGGTCTTTGATCCATTTGGAGTTGTTTTTTGTGTATGGTGATAGGTAGGGGTCCTATTTCAATCTTCTGCATGTGGTCAGGTAGTTTTCCCAACATCATTTATTGAATAGGTTCTTCTCTCCCCAGTGGTTGTTGGTGGAGGCTTTGTTGAAGATGAGTTGGTTAAGAAATTGAAGTTTTGCTTCTGAAGTCTCTATCTTGCTCCATTGGTCCATATGTCTGTTCTTGTACCAATACCAGGCTGTTTTGATTATGGTAGCCTTATGATACAGTTTAAAGTCTGGGGATGTGATATCTCCCACTTTCTTTATTTTGCTGAGGATTATTTGGCTATTTGTGGTTGTTTTTGTTTCCATACGAATTTCTGTATTGTTTTTTCCAGGTCTGAAGAATGATCATGGCAATTTAATAAGTATTGTGTTGAATCTGTGGATTGCCTTGGGTCTAAAAGATTCATTTTTCCCAAGTCATATTCATCATGGCTCTGGTCCTAACAGATATGAGTCCACATACCAGCAATGCCCCTTACTGATAATGGTAGTAACAATGCCAGCAGTGTTGTGAAGATTAAGTGTAACATCATTGCATAGTAACGCCCAGTACAATGATTGGTATATAGTAGGTAAACTTTTGTTTTCCTTCTCTGTAATTATACTAATATTTAAGATAAAAATATAAACAAAAGGAACCTAAGCTAATATAAATTTACTCTGGGCATACATAAAAACTCTCAAAGAGCATCCTTTCAGCGTAATGCTGTCAGAAACACCCTTGTCATGCACCATTTGGAGCACTGTAATTAGGCTTCCAACTTATTAAAATTTTGGGGGGGCAGATATAGACACTTTTGAAAGGAGAAGAGAGATATTTTCTCGCTTTTCATGGAGTAGGGGACAGAAAAATAGAACTAAGACTAAGCCTGTCTTGAATTTTCTAGATACTTAGATTTTCTAGTCTTCTAAAACCATGATAAAAGAAAACAAGGTGAAGAATTTAAGTTGCATTCTCAAATGCTTTTTCCTCAGCCTTCTTCTTCTTGATAAATACAAGGTACATTGTAGACTCAGGAAAGGATATAATGGTGATATGATAACAGAGCCCAATTAGTAAAAAGAACCCTGACTACATGTTAGTAAACTTAAGACTGAGTCTTCATGTTACTCCTGCCTTAAGTAACAATCCATTTCTCCTCTCTCCTCTTCACAAACAAATTGGGGATAATAAAATCCTCTCTGTCTAAAAGGTTATGGTAAGAACAAATATATAAAAATGTGTTTTACAAACTGCAAAACACTATTCAAATATAGATTATTATTATGAATGAATAGATCAGCCACACTTGGAATGGTATATATTATCATGCTATGGAATAGCATTAATTTTGTTTTCATTCCAGAGTTTAGTGTAATACATTGCATTTGATTTTTTTATTGTTCTTCAGAAAGTATTATAATGACTTTTTTTTTTGTTGAGTTGGAGTCTCACTCTGTCGCCCAGACTGGAGCGCAGCAGCACGCTCCCAGCCACCGCAGCCTCAACCTGCTGGGCTCCGGTGATCCTTCCACCTCAGCCTTCCAAGTAGCTGGAACTACAAGTGTGCGCTACCACGCCCAGCTAATTTTTTTTTTTGATTTATTGTAGGGATGAGGTCTTGCCAAGTTGCCCAGGTGGATCTCAAACCTGCAGGCTCAGGAGTTTCACTCACCTCGGCCTCCCAAAGCGTGGGATTACAGGCTGAGCCACCGAGCCCGGCCATAATGACTTTTTTTAAAGGCTACTTTAATATGACTGACATTTATATTACAATCTCTTCCCCATCGCCACCACCCAAAATAGAAAGAATAAAATAAATGAGAAATATTTTAACTTATTTAATATTACCAGCACACAATGAGGCAATTTGCGGGCAGAAAGAAAACCCAATGCTAAGGATGGTTAAGTCTAATACCGTTAAACAGTCAACCCTCAGTATTCGTTAGCTCCGCATTGTGGATTCAACCACCTGAAGATCAAAAGTATCCAGAAAAGAAATGGAAGGCTCTGTCTGTACTGAACATGTATAGATTATTTTCTTGTCATTATTCCTTAAGTAATACAGTGCAACTATTTACACAGCAGTTTGCCTTGCATTAGGTAGAATGAGTAATCTAGAGAAAGTTTACAGAAAGATATGCATAGGTTATGTACAAATATTCCACTATTTTCTATAAAGGACTTGAGAATCCATAAAATTTGATATCCAAGAGGGTCCTGGAACCAATCTCCCACATACACTGAGGGATGACTGTATTATGTAAATAGAATTTACAGACATACCTTAGAAAAATAGTGGTCAATTTTTTTTTCTTTGAGTTGGAGTCTCACTCTGTCACCCAGACTGGAGTGCAGTGGCTGCTCCCGGCCACCTCAGCCTCGACCTGCTGGGCTCTGGCAATCCTTCCACCTCAGCCTTCCAAGTAGCTGGAACTACAGGCACGCGCTACCACACCCGGCTAATTTTTGGATTTATTGTAGAGATGAGGTCTCGCCAAGTTGCCCAGGCGGATCTCGAACCCGCGGGTTCAGGCAATCCACTCACCTCAGCCTCCCAAGGCCGGGATTATAGGCTGAGCCACCGAGCCCAGCTGTCAATTTTTATATTATGGTTTTCATTGAATGAGCACTTCTGTGATCTCCTGTGCTTCATAGAGCTCATGATGGCCTGAAGATGAATAGACAGTTTAGGTGAGACACTGATTTCAAAAAGGCTCGAGCTATAATAATATCTTCACAGCTATGATTACTTGCAAAGAGGAAGAGATCAACTGAGATCTCTTGTCCTGCCATTCCCCTTGAGCTCCAATCTCACTCTCTCTGGGGATGCTAACATAGCAATTAGAGATTTTATCTAGCAAATATACCCATGAGTATAATCAAAGCTCTCTTTTATACAACACTATGTGACAGGTGCAATACTACACATTTTATGAAAATTATCACTAATTACCCATCCTAGAAAATACCATGGGAGGTTAGAATTTTCTATCTGCACTTTTCAGTTGGGAAAAATATAGTTTAGAGAAGGAAGATGGTCTGTGGAAGGTCAGAGCTACGTGGCAGAGATGGAATTCCTATGCAGGAATAAATACTCTACAGCAGGCTTCGTAGTTGGAGAATTCAAAAGGGTATTCTCGTTACCTTGAGGTTAAAATCTGGCCTCCTAGCAACCCCTTTGAGTCTCCTCCTGCTGTGGGAGCTTTTCTATCCTCTCAATAAATCCTGCTTTCAAATAAATAAATAAATAGAAAATAAAACCTGGTATCTGTTTCAGATAGAGATGGCAAGGGATGGTAAAATTACAGGGAAATGGGTGGGGAAACACGTGAGTAATACCTTGAAAACAAAATTTATTTGGAATGAGGCTTTAGAAGAAATCTGGAAAGTTTCCCTGGGATGATGGGAGTCTTGTTTGTTGCTTTATGTTGGGAGCCAGCCTTGGAGGTCTGCCTGATTGACAAAGTCCAGGTGTGCTGAGGACCCCTGGCTGCAAAGCGGCGAGTCCGGGCAGCTGAGGCCCTTCTGTCTTCCGTCTTTGCTGTTGATACGGCCGAGCATGAAGAAAACAACATGTTTATGTGAAGTACTCACAGCTAACCTAGGAATATCATGGTTCATTTTTCCATTTCCCACCATGCCGTTTGGCCTTTTCTTTTTCTTGTTCTTTTTTTTTTTTGAGATGGAGTCTCACTCTGTTGCCCAGACTGGAGTGCAGTGGCCGCTTCCAGCCACTGCAGCCTCGACCTGCTGGGCTCTGGTGATCCTTCCGCCTCAGCCTTCCAAGTAGTTGGAATTACAGGTGCACGCTACTACACCCGGCTAATTTTTGATTTATTGTGGAGATGAGGTCTCGCCAAGTTGCCCAGGCGGGTCTCGAACCCGCGGGCTCAGGCAATCCACTCACCTCAGCCTCCCAAAGGCGCGGGATTACAGGCTGAGCCAGCGAGCCCGGGTTGGCCTTTTCTAACATATACAATGGTTAAACTCTGAAGCCATCAAAGATGCTTTCTTTCACTTGGTTATAAGTTACTAGATATTGCCTGAGTAAAAAATGATATAAGTATATTCACTCCTTATTTGATTTAGAATTATGTAGTTTAGTAAGTTCATTATAAATTCATCATAAGTTCAGACACATACCTAGGAGTTATATAGGTGATTTATAACATTGTCTTCATGGATTTAGGGTAAAGATTAATCGTTAAGGTTTTTTACTTAATTCAATAGTTAAGATTTTGAGTTGACATATATAGAATAGGTTTTCACTGAATCCATGATATATTAATTGGATACTTTTATGATAAATTAACCGGATACAGAAAGCAACCGTGGGGGCCTGGAAAACATCATTAAAAGCTTCTTTTGAGTTTTCTTTGGGAACACTGCATAATAAGAGAAAAGCAATGAAGACACCTGGACAGGAAAGGCAATTACGAAACTTTGAAGATCATAGAAACCCCAGAGAAAACTCCTGATACGTGGAGAAATGTGCACCTGGAAACTTTCTTGAAGTACTTCAAGGACTGTAATTTAGGACTTTGAGCCAAAATTACCATCCTTGGCTTTAGAAATAGTTTTACAGTTTAAAATTGTTTTGTGCTTTTAGAAATAGTGCTATAGTTTGAGATTTTGTTTAACAAGGTTTGTACTTTAAATCATTAATTAAGTTTTAATGCTATAGTTCAATGTTTTAGAATTACTTTGAAGATTGTTTTAGGTTCATAAGTTTAAGTTCTCATAATAATGGAGTTAGTGCCTTAAAGATAATAATAATTGTTTAAGACAAAGATATTTTCCAGAAGGTTGTCAAGCATAAAGGAAAACATGTCAACCCACCCCCCAAACCACCATTAACCTGAACTTAAAAGCTCATGAGCAATTATACAGCCATAATGATTTTATTTTATTATGTTTTAGTTCATTTTTGCATGATTAAAATTAAAGTAAAGATTATGTATTTTCACAGTAAGTCAGTTTCTTTACTCTTTATATGTTAGCCACTGTTTTTTGGTCAAGTTAATAGGCTTCAAATTTCTATTATCACCAGGTGTGATTTATAGTTTTGTTTTGGTGATTTTAAGGCCTTTTTAATTAGACAAGTGATGTATTACAAAAATAAAAGTAAGCCTTTTAGATTAAGAGATGCATTATGTTTAGTTTAAGTAAAACTCCTTTTAAACTTATCTTAAGACTCATTGACTGAAAATAGTTAGTGTTTTTGGCCTGTTTATTGCTTCTAAGACCACGAGATGGCAATAACTTCTAAAGGATGATGTGCGTGAAGGAATTTTCTTTGTCCTTTCCCTTATACGAATGGTATAAGAGCTCTCTGTTAATTAACAATAAATGGCATCTGTCCTGCAACAGAGTCAAGTGTCCAAAGTGCATTCTTTCATTGCCTATGCTGTTCACACCTTCGGGGTACCCTAGACCCGGCAGGAGCAGGACTCCCACACCTTTGGTTCTTTGTTAAATGGAAGTATTTTTCCCTCTGCTAGATCACAATTTAAGTAAAATAGTGAAAACTTCAGTAGTGACTAATACCACCAGAAGGATAAATGTCATTGAGGGCAGCAGCCATATCTGTCCTTAGCATTTCAGTATCCAAAACAAAGCCTGTCATGTGTCAGGCCCTCAGTGAAGATCCATTTGTAAAGACACACTCAATGAGGGAATGGAGAAGGCATATGATGTACTAAGCCCCGTTGTAAGTGTTTTTCATAAACTACCTCGTGTAATTCTTACAGCACTAAGAAATATGTATTACTGGTCCCTTTTTAGCACCCTGAAAGATTAAAATTTTACTCAAAGTCACATAACTTCAGAGGGTATGCTTTTGAGACCTTTAATTATAAACATTTTCAAACAGAAGAAAATAAAAAATGGTATAATGAATCTCCACATACCTATCACATTGTCAATAATTGTTCATTTTTAGTAAATGTACATCATATTTTATTTTACTAGATTATTTTAGAGTTTGAAACATCATGCCAGCTTGACCCTAATTATCATTTTCCAGTTCTAGACTCAAAGGTGTTTTTCTTATATAATCACAATACTAATTAATTTATGCCAAGATGCAAATTGCCTTAATTTCATCTTTTAAGGCTCTTTTATTTTAGCAAAATCATTGATTTGTTGAAGAGAACAGAGAAGATGTCGCTATAGAATGGTCACCTCCTGGGTTGCTTCTTCATGTTGTTGGTTTATTTATGTTCTAGCCCCTGTATTTCTTGTCAGGTGGTAGTTATCTAAATACTACATACATTCTCTTAACCATTCCACTACAGAGCACAAGCCCTGGTTTTCTCATTTACTGGTAATGAGCTACTGTGGAAACCCTTTGCTATTTCTGAGTCTAGTTTCCAGTTTCTAGAAAGACGAAATGATTATAAATCAGATAATGAATATGAAAGTGCTATGTCAATGTCAGCATTTATAAGACCACTTGAGTTCAAATATCAGGTCACCACTCTCTAGCTGCATGACCATACACATATTGATTAACTACTCTTGGTCTCATTCTCTTCACTCTAAGATGGTAATAGTGTTAGACTTAACCCCCATTTTTGTGAAGATTAAACAATATAAGGCACGTCAAACTTTTAGAACAGTAAACATTATTGCTAGTATTCCTACCAATATCAATATATTTCCACAAGAATACTTCTTAAATAGCAGAGAAATTGGGAAAAGAAAATCAGTGCCTTTTCATGATTTCTCATCCTATAGAGTTTGAAAGAGGATGAAGGTGATTTAGGAGCAATTAACAAACACAGACAAGCAAAGGAAAATAAAGTGGGCAGAATAAAACATGAATTTTACTTGTACTTGAGCAATCACAGTGGAAAGGGGAATGATGGCTAAGAAAACCCTCAATATCCTCCCCCTCCCCACATTGTCTTTAGCATCCAGACTGAATTAAGCCATATAAAACTAAAATGGGGCTAGGTGCAGTGGTTCATGCCTGTAATCCCAGCACTTTGGTAGGTAGGGGTGGGCAGACTGTTTCAGCCCCGGAGTTCGAGACAAGCCTAGGCAACATAATGAAACCTGGTCTCTATAAAACTAAAAAAATTATCTGTCCCTGTATTCCCAGCTACCCAGGATGCTAAAGTGGAAGGATTGCCTGAACCCTGGAGGTTGAGGCTGCTGTAAGCTCTAGCCTGGGTGACAGACTGAGACCTCAACTCAAAAAAAAAACCAAATACACAAAGTAAAATAAAAATAAAAATAAAGTGCCCTTAGCTATCCTATTCCAACCCCTGCTTCATAGTTGAAGTTAAGGTTCTACTTAACTTAAGGATTTGCTTGACTTCCTACAGTAAAGGTATAAAGCAACACATCCTGTCCTAGGTCCCATCACTAGTCTACCTGCCAGCTGCCATTTTGAATTGCTCTCTCTCTCTCTGCCTCCAGCTTCCCTCTCCCTCTCCCTCCCTGCTTCTTGCTATCTCTCTTTCTTTTTCTCCCTCTCCCTCTAGCCTTATCCTCTCTCCTTCCCTCCTCTTCCTATCAATAGCTCTCTCTCTTACTTTTTTGTTCCCCTCTCTCCTGATTCCCTTCTCCCTTTCTCTCTTCCTTTCCACCCTCCCTCCCTCTTTCCTCTCCTTCTGCTCCTGTCTCCCTCTTCCAGTCCCTTCTTCCTTCTCTCTCCCCATCCTTCACTCCTTGTCTCCCAGTCTCTTCCTGCTTTTCTCTCTCCTTCACTACCTCTCTCCCCTTCCCACCTTCTCTCTCCCAATCTTCCAGTTTCTCTCTCTACCTCTTTCCCTTCCTCCCACTGCCTCTCTCCCTCTTATCATCCTTCTCTCCTTCTCTCTCCTCCTCCACTCCTTACTTCTCCATCTCTCCTTCTCTCTCCATCTCTCCTTCTCTCTCCTCCTCCACTCCTCACTTCTCCATCTCTTCCTGCTTCTCTCCCTCCCTGCCTCTCTCCCCCTCCCACCCGCCTCCTTTCTCCCATATCTTCGCTCCCTCCCTCTTCATCTCTCCCTCTCCTTCCTCCCTGCCTATTTGCCTCACTTCCTGCTTCTCCTCCCTCACTGCTTCTGCCCATCTCTCCCTCTCCCTACCTTTTCCTCTTCCCTCTCTGTTCTCTTTCTGCTTATTTGTCTCTCTCCAGCTCTCTGCATTCTTTTTCCCTCCCTGCCTCTCTTCCTGCTTTCCTCTTTTCTTGCCTCTCTAGCTACTTCTGTCCTCTCCCCCACTCCTTCACACTTCTCTTCATGTTTCTCTGTCTCCCCCCATACCTCCCACTGCCTGTTTCTCTCCCTCTCCTCCACTCTGTCTTCTCTTCCTGTTTCTCGTTCCATCACTCCCTCTTTCTCCCCCCTCCTCCTTCTTTCTTTCTCTCCTCCTCCCTCCTAGCTCTTTCTCTCCCTCTCTCCTCCTTTCCTCTCCTGGGCTTCTATCTAGCCATCCCTCCCTCCCCCCCTTTCTGTCTCAGCTTCTCTCCCCTCCCCCTGCCTTGTACTCCCACACTCTCCCACTTGCCCCTATTCCTGTAGCCATCCAGTGTCTGAAATTGATGCTGACTATAGCCTCACATCAGCCCACCAAGACCAGGCTCCCCAAAACACACAGTAGGACATGAAGCAGCCACTTAAATAAAACCTACACATTCCTGGAACCCAAAAGGGCAGCACAGTCAGGTCCTAACCACTGAGTCTCCAAGCCCTTTTCCCTCCCTGACTGGAAGGTTTGGATTTCCTTCTGGTCCACTGGAGGACCACCTGAGTACCCAGCTCGCTCACCCACTCGGCTGTATGCCTCACCCACAGCCACAATCAAAAGTTAACCCGGGCTACAATGCAGGTCCAGCTCTTACTGGAGGAAGCCAAGGACTCTAGAGCTCTGCAGAGACTCAGTTAGCCTGGCCAGGGAAAGGGCTCCATGTCTGCTCAGATTCAGCAGGAATGGGGACAAGTGGGACTGAGAGTTTGGATTGCCTGCCTTTTGGGAACTGTAATCCAGTGGGCCAATAGGTTACCTTCCTTCATTTTCACATCCACCAGGCCTCCTGCCTAAGTCTCCTGCCCGCCTTCCCAATTGCCACTTCCCAGTACTTTGCCTTAGAGGACAATAGAGGAAGTGGTCAGACTGGCTATTTGGGGCCTTTGTTGGCTCCAGTGGGAAATAGTTGACTGTTTATTTCAGACAGCCCCAAGAGTCTGAAGCAAAATCTTCTGAACTTGTTAGTCCTCAGGGTCAGCTTGAGAAGTCGACTTATCTGAGTCTGTTGTCTTCCCAATAAACTTTTCTCTTACACAAGTGCAACAATAAATCACCAGAATAAAGACAAATTGTAATATAGTTAGTAATAAGGCAGGTTTTTCACCAAGAATGAAAGCTTTTAAAAGTCTGGTGAGACAATCAAAAGGACTCCTGCAAAGGTTTCTGTTGGAGACCCGCTCCGACCTTGGAGGGAAGGATTAGGACCCGCACCGGAGAATCTGGACGGCGAGAAGAGACCACTCAGAGGCAGTTCTTCTGGGAACAGTCTGATCAGGACTGAAGCCAAATTTTATTTGAACTCCTTCCAACTTATATACCATTTTCTATACCCTCCAGCAGTGTGATAATCACTTGCTGGGGGTGTACAAGTTCTGTGCTTTACAAACTATGCATCCCAAGACCATCACGAGATTTGCAAGTTCCAAGCAAACAATTCGAATTCCATTATGCCTGTCGTGCTTCACAAAACCCACATTAAGGTCACAGGTGCACAATTTCAATACAGATCGTTCAAAGTGTTTTCCATAATGTTCAATAAATCATTCATATTATACTCTTTGTTCTAAACCCTGATTAATACAAAAAACTTTCTAAGTTAACTCTAGGTTCAATCCAAGTTCATTGACTCCTAATATTTTTTAACGATTAATATTATCAACTTAACACTATACTATAATCTATACGTTTACTTAAATGACTTAGCTGTTAGTTATACTATTATCCTATTATGATTTAACGTAATGCCTTATAACTCAGTTAAAACTTATTCCTAAACTACCAAACTTTACTATAATTCATATGAGTTTCATATGTCTAAACTTTAATTTTTATATAATCTAATGATTGACCTTTAATACTATGCTATGTCCTATTAAGCTAATACCTCATCTTTAATTCTTTTATAAATCTTATAGTAACTATTATATTTGAATAATGTAGCAAAAGGAAACAAAACAGCAAGCATAAATTTGCGCAACTATGAGTGTATATGTATATATTTTATCCTAACAAGTCTACTCTAAAAATCAAATAGTAGCTATCACACTCTTGAACAAGGAAATGCATGGCTGCCATGATGGTGGCCATGGGCTGAAGCGGACAGAGTTTCGGTAATTAACGAAACAAAAGAAAATGTTCTGCCTGGCTAGGGGCAGGGCGACAAAACCATTATGGCAATTTAGTTTCTAATCTTAGCCCTAGGGGAAACTACTTTCGGGAACAAGAGCTGACTACCCAGTCTACCAGGAAATAGAAGTTAAAAAATATCTAGAAAGAAGTAAAACTTAGAGAGACAGAGAAAAATAATTCTGCTGTGCACTCTCCATCAGGCATATTGATATTTACTTATAAGTTTTACTGCCATGTATGCACACTGGTCACTAATCACACGCCAATATTATAGGTATAAGAGATATCCTATGTTAGAGGCAATCTTCCAGATGGGCCTTTACAGGTCTCAGCCATGTAGCTATAGATGTTGGCTCCCAACAGGTTTCTTCACTCCTAGGGAAACTGAGACTAGAAAAAAACAATGAAAAGAAACTGGGGTTCAATCTGATAATGCAAGATCACCTTCCTCACCTGTGAGGTTAGAGAGCCCCTGAAGAGAAGGCCAAAAGGACCTCTGCAGGATGCAGTGATTCTTAGTGGAGGATGGTAGCTGTGGTTTCAGCAGGAGAGACTGATAAGTTCTTGAGGGGGCCTCCAAGAGAGTCAAATGTTGGCTTCCAGAAATATCACCAAAACAACCTGTTGGCAAGAGAAAGCAATATTTATTGCTCACTGAGGTCATGCAAAACAATAACTTGTTGGAATGTTGTTAGTATCTCAGAGAAGGAAGAGCAAGACTGGGCTAAGTATTGAGATTTTGAAGTCTTGTTTAAGTCAGATCTTTAATTGTGGAGGAGTAGTTAGGATTGTGTAAACATTGAGTAAGAGTTTAGAATGGGTGGATAAAACAAGGCTTGGAGTTTGAAGCAAGGGTTCAAGAAGACTTGGGGGTAAACTGCTTTCTGATGTGTTCTATTAAAGAATGGTTGGATCTTTGAGGAAGTTACTGGAATAAACAATAACGATATTTGCAACTTTCTAGTTCCTGACAAAAGTTTCCAGGAAGAGTAACCTTATGTTATCGAGAACACTGGAGTAGTGAGTGGTGTTAATGCAGCTGGCAAGCTGTGTGAGTGTTGAGGGCTTTCATCTTGAGAAAGATGGTGCAAAATTCTGAGAATATAAGCAACACTTGTCACTTTGAGTGTCCTATCCTGAAAAGAAACTCACTCAGGAAGACTCATTTGAGATGATTTATGTGCTATACACAGAATCTGGACACGCAGAGGTTGATCTTAGGACATATTCATAAAGTTAATGTCGGATTTTAACAGACATCTGTTGTTAAAAATTATTATACTCAAGGGAAATACAAGTCCCTTCAGTTATGATCTGTTCTTTTCACATGTCCAGGACAGCACTCTTTTCAAGCAACCTTTTCAAGAACAACAGTACTGGTGTCTACGGGTCCTCCCCACCCTCACTCACCAGCCTGAGGTTTTTCTGCATTGCGCCTTGCCAACTAATCCCGCCAAGACTCCAGATCAGTCCCAGAACCAAAGAAGTAACTCACCTAAGAGGAAGGGACTGCTGGAACCAAGCTGTTACTCGCCAGCACTTGCGACTTGGGAAACCTTTCCCTCCAGTCCCTGGGGTCCCGCGCCTCAGATGGCACCAGTGGGGAAAGGACCAGAGACTTTAGAGAAGTTCCAGTTCCCTTTTTAGTCAGAAGCCGATTGGTTGCAGTGACCACCAAGAGGGTAGAAAGGCCTGGCGGGGGATGCGGGCCCACAGCCCGTCCCTCTCTCAGCCCCCACGGTCCCTCCCAGCGCTCACCCTTAGCGCTGCGCGCAGGACTCGACCTCCTACCCCGCTGCCGTCGGCGTCGGTGCCCCCTCTACTCTCCGGGATCCCTAGTCCTGAGTTTTGGGAAGGGTCCCAGGGCTTAAACGTCGCGCGCAGAATCCCGCGGGGCAGTCCCGGCGGGAACGCGGCGGCCCCGGCCTGGAGAACTGGGCCGTGGAGGAGGCCGCGAGGCACCGCTCCCGCGTCACAGTCTCTGCCTCCACGGGGCGCTAAGGCTGGCTGGGGGAGCGCGGCGGGAGAGGGTGCGGGTGGCTCGCGATGCGTCTGTTTCTCAGGGGCGGCACCCTGACTGTGACACTCAGGTCGAAGCTGCGGATGCTGACAGGAGCAAGACGCTCGTCGTGAATCTATTCTCCAAATGTGCATCAATTCCTGCGGACATTTGCAATCCTGCTGAAGAAGGTGATAAGGACTCCAGGAGTCTGATGAATGCTCATGAGCAAAGAAGGTTGGAAGGGTTTGCAAGGCCGCTCGCTGTTTAGGAACCTGCGTTCTGGGCAGACGCATGCATGTTGTGTGGGGCTTTGGGGAAACTGGCCTTAATGAGCATACAGTACACTCAGAGTGGGTAAAACTAGGGCTTCTTCTGTGGATTCTCTGGTGTTTTGGTAGAGTAAGCTTTAAAAAAAAGAGTCTGAATACTGAGACTTTTTCTGTAATAGCCATTTTGAAATCTAACCCCTTTTACATTCAGGAAGGATGATCCTAGCGAGTACCATAAGAGCAATAAGTCTCTTATCTGGAAGCAATCGTGGAGCATTAATGTTCTCAATATCTTATCATTTTATACTTGAGTAGAGCCAACTGCTGCTGCAAGCACTTAGCTACAAGTACCTGGGCACAACAGGATGTAGTTACACAAACTTCAGAGACCTTGTGGCTCATTGGGACAAAAGGAAACATGGTGTCTGACAACCCCTACCAAAAAAATGCAGGGTTTCCTTACAATGTCAGAAGAGACAGTTTCATTCAGCATATCTTTATTTAATGTCTACCATGTACAACACATTGAGTTTGGGGGTAATGGGGGTGAAATTAAGACACCTTCCATGGTGTGAAATGGGGGTATAACGTGTAAGAGACTCGGATTTAAATAAACCTTGTCTGAAAAAAGGCAACAACAACAAAACTCCCAAATTGTAGAGAAGTATCTCTCACTAACATTCTCAGAATCAGAAGTTTCTACAATACTAAGAGCAGTGCATTTGATATTCACCAAAGAATCAGGATTTGGTGTTATTTTCCTCTTGTGAATTCTGGTTCAGTAGATATTACAGATGACAAAAAATACTGGGATTTGAAATTGCCCATCAACCTGATCATATGTCTTGGAGCTATCCTGGGTTCTCCAAACTCTGAAGATCACCCTGCCAATTCAGCTGACTTGTTAACACTTGACAGGCTCTTGAGATGTTGCCAGGAAATTAAGAAAAAAATCTCAGAAAGCTATGAAGAAGAATGTTTTCCTGTTTGGAACAAACACTGGTATGTTGAAGCCACTGAGTGTAAAGGTACTATAGAATAACACTTATGATTATAGATTAACACAGGTGGTTAAAGGACTGAGAACGTGTTGTGTTGTGCAGATGTGAATAATTTCCTGTAGCTTCTAAATTCATCTCTCTTTCTCTCTCTCTTCCTCTTTCTTTTTTGCCTTTTTGACTTTTCAGGGCATAAACAAAGAGTGATTTAATAGAAAATAAGCTTAGCAACATTTTTTAAATCATGGATATTAGGTATTCAACATACCTATATTTTTTTCCAATCTACAAAATAAAGATTTACTGGAATGGTTATTCAAATGATTTTGATAGATGGAAATATTAGTGCACAAAATGATAATACACAAGAAGGTAATAAAAAGTTATTACAGAGGATATATAATATGTCCCTCCAACTAACACCTATGCAACTAAACCTATTCTGCAGCAAGCTATCACATTCTTTCTGAAATCTTTATGTGATTTTATATGATTTTAATCATATTTATTTAGAAACATTTCTGGCTTCATAATTATATTTTGGCTTATTGGAGAAAAAGTAAAAAATAACAATTCTTAAACCTCCTATATATTTGCAATGACATACATTTTAGCTTTAGGCAAATACTGTAAGTAACATTTTTGGGTGAAAGATTATTGTCACATTTTTCTTTGTTATCCTACATCTTTGCCATATGTAACATTTATGTTACTAAAATTTCTTGCCTTAAAAGGTCTAACATTTACAATGTTTTTCTGCAGTAAGCTATGGCTATTTTTTCTTCATAATTCGAGCAGAATCAAGTCTTAATTTCTTTCTTTCTTTCTTTCTTTCTTTTTTTTTTGAGTTGGAGTCTCACTCTTTTGCCCAGACTGGAGTGCAGTGGCACACTCCTGGCCACCAAAGCCTCTCCCTCTCCTCCACTCCTTTTGCTACCACGCCCGGCTAGTTTTTGATTTATTGTAGAGATGAGGTCTCACCAAGTTGCTCAGGCTGGTTTCAAACCCCCGGGCTCAAGCAATCCACTCGCCTCGGCCTCCCAAAGTGCTGAGATTACAGGCTGAGCCACCGAGCCCGGCTTCAAGTCTTAATTTCGAAGTTACAAAACATAGCAGTGAGAGCTAAGCCAAATAAATTTTACATTCTTAAGAGTACCAACACATTCTATAAAGCTATTTTGAACATTCACTTTATTTATTAAGTCTAATTTTTTGTCTTCTAAAGACCAGGGTTCTTACAATTACTATGAAGCCTCTATTCTATAAACATAGTTTGGGTACATGAAAGCTTAATTAAACAGACTATTTCTCTTTTTAAGTTTTTAAAAAATATTTCAGTAGTAGTAGGGGTACAACTGGTTTTTGGTTATGTAGATGTATTATGTAGCGGTGAAGAAGTCTGGATTTTAAATGTACCTGTCACCTTCACTAGTGTACATTGTACCCAGTATGTGATTTTTCATCCCTTCTGCACTTCCCATCCTATCTCTTCTGAGTCTCCAGTGTCCATAATACCATGCTATAAGCCTCTGCAGACACTTTGCAGACACTTTGATTTATAGGTAAGAACATGTGCTAATCCTGTGTTACTTCACTAAGGATTATGGTCTCCATTTCCATTCAAGTTGCGCTGTAAAAGACATAATCTTTTTATGGCTGCATGGTAATTATTGGTGTACTGCAGTGCTTTTGACATATATGTGTGTATTTTGTAACCTGAGACTTTGCTGACTTCATCTATCAAGTGCAGGAGTCTTTAGGTATAAGACCATATTATCAGCACACAAAAATGATTTGATTTTTTTTTTCAGTTTAGATGCCCTTTATTTCTTTGTCTTGCCTGCTTGCCCTGAGTAGGACTTTCAGTACTATGTTGAATACAAGAGGTGAAAGTAGGCATCCTTGTCTTGTTCCAGGTCTGAGGGGGAAGGCTTTCAACTTTTCCCTCTTCTGTATGATATTGGCTGTGGGTTTGTCGTATATGACTTTAGTTATATTGAGGTTTGTTCCTTCCATGCCTATTTTGCTGAGGGTTTGTATCATGAAGGAATGCTGAATTTTATCAAATGCTTTTTTCTGCATCTATTGAAATGATCATATGGCTGATGTTTTTAAATCTGTTTATGAGGTGGATCACATGCATTGATTTGCATGTACTAAACCATACCTGTGTTCCTTGAATAAAACCCATTTGGTCATGGTGTACTATTTTTTTCTGAGTGCTATTGGATTTGTTCTGCTAATATTTGTTGAGGATTTTTGCACTAACTTCATCAGAAACATTGATTTGTAGTTTTCTTTTTTCTTTTTTTGAGTTGGAGTCTCACTCTGTCACCCAGGTGGGATTGCAGTGGCACACTCATGGCCCACACAGCCTCGACCTGCTGGGCTCAGGAGATCCTTCCACCTCAGGCTTCCAAGTGGCTGGAAGTACAGGCCCAGGTAATTTTTTTGTTTTAGTGTGCAGACAAGGCCTTGTCAAGTTGCCCAGGCTGGTATCAAACCCTGGAGCTCAGGCAATCCTCTTGCCTCTGCCCCCCAAAGTGCTGGTGAGAGCAGATAGAAGTTGGTTAGGCAGACAGAGAGGAAGGATCTCGAGGAGACTTAAAACCTGTAGGAACGCCCTCTGCACCACTCCCATTATATAGTAGTTGGCTCAAAATGTGGTTAGTGTGGTTAAAAACATCCTGTCAACCCATGCTGCACTGCTAAAAGGGACTTTTTCCTGCTTAAACGCAGGCACAGTTGCTTAACTAGATTTCCTAACTTGACCTTGGCATTATGGTTTTACCCCCCCCCCCCCCCCCCCCCCC
>NW_007245944.1:189567-197445 GCF_000164805.1 Carlito syrichta
CCCCCCCCCCCCGAGTGGCCTTTTCTGTTGTACTTATGGGTAATATTAAAGAAGTGGAGTAACTTTGGTCAAGGACCTGCATACTCAGTAAGAATTGGATCTCAGGAAGTAAGGGGTGGTTGACATGTAAATGAGAGAAAAGATAAGATAAAAACCCAAAACTGCTAACACCAGATAACCCACTCTGAACCCCCTCTCATTTTCTAGAGAACTTTGTTGCTTAATAAACTCCTTCTTTCATTCATCCTTTTGTTGTCCACATTCCTTAATCTTCTTGGTCCTGGGACAAGAACCCGAGGTTACTGGTTTAAGCTGACAGTGGAGGTCGAAACTCCTGCAACACTGGGATTACAAGCTTGAGCCACTCTGCCTAGCAGGGGACAGTATGATTTTGGTACAGTATGATACTGTTGCAGGAGTTTTGAACTCTACTGTCAACCTAAACCAGTAACCTCGGGTTCTTGTCCTATGACCAAGATTAAGGAGCGTGAACACCAAAAAGTTGAGTGAAAGAAGTTTATTAAGCAACAAAGCTCTCCAGAAGAAGAGAGGGGACCTGAAATGGGTAACTGGTGCTAGGAGTTTGTTTGTGGTTTATGTCTTATTTTTTCTGGGGGCATTTCTCTCATTTACATCTCATCTGCCCCTTACTTTTTGGGAGCCAATTTTTATTGTGCATGTGGGTCTTTGACCAAGGTTACTCCATCTTGAATATTACCCATAAGTACCACAGAAAAGCCGACTGGGAGAGAGGGGTAAAACCTCAATGCAAATACTATGTTGATGATATTATTTTAAGGCAAGGTCAAGTTAGGTCATTTAGTTAAGTTACTGTGTCTGCATTTGAGCAGCAAAGAGTGTCCCTTTTAGCAGTAATTCTGTTTTGAGAGGATGCTCTTAACCATATTAATCACATTTTAAGCCAAATATTATATAACGGGGGTGGTACAGGGGGTGCTCCCACCTGTGTTATGTCTCCTCAAGACTCTCCCTCTCTGTCTGCCTAACCAACTTGTAACTATCTCCTCTCTCAATATTGACTTCAGAGAATGAATTAGGGGGAATTCTCTCCTCAGTCTTAAGAAATAGTTTCAGTATGTTTGGTATTCATTAGTCTTTGAAAGTTTGGCAAAGTGAGTCTATCAGGTCCTAGGGTATTTTTTGGGGGGAGGCCTTTAATTATATATTCACTCTTGCTACTTGTTTTTGGTCTGTTTAGGGTTTCTATTTTTTCTTTTTGAAAGGTTGGGGGTGTTGTTCTTTTTCAGGAATGTACTCATTTCCTATAGATTGCCTAGTTTGTTTGCATAGAGATGTGTATAATAATCTCAGCTTGCGTTTTTGTATTTCAGTGGTTTTTGTTGTAATGTCTTCATTTTCATTTTGGATTAGGCGAATTTGAATCTTCTCTATTCTTTTTGTAATTAATCTAGCTAATGATACATCAATTTTGTTTATCTTTTCAAAGAACCAAGGTTTTGTTTCACTGATCCTAGTTTTTTTGTTTGTTTCCATTTCATTTAGGTCTACTTCCATCTTTTTTATTTTTTTTCTTCTAGTGGCTTTGTGTTTGCTTTGTTCATGTTTTTCTAGCTCTGGTGTGATGATAGGTTGTCAATATGTGATCTTACAGTCTTTTAAATTTAGGCCTTAAGCATGATAAATTTTTCTCTGTACACAGCCTTTACTATATCCCAGAGATTGAAAACTTGTGTAATTGCCATCATTCATTTTGAGGACTTTTGAAATTTCCATCTTGATTTCATTGTTGCCCTTCTCAGGAGCAGATTTAGAATTGATTTGCAGTTTTATTCCACTATGGTCTGAGATAGTGCCTAATATGGTTTTGATTTTTTTGAA
Source organism: Carlito syrichta (assembly GCF_000164805.1). NCBI lineage: Eukaryota > Metazoa > Chordata > Mammalia > Primates > Tarsiidae > Carlito > Carlito syrichta. The sequence continues at coordinate 191,428 of NW_007245944.1, forward strand.
CTTATGGACTCATGTTTGTGGCCTATCATATGGATTATTTTGGAAAATGTTTCCTGTGTTGACATATTCTGTAGTTGTTGGATACAATGTTCTGTAGATGTCTGCTAGGATCATTTGCTCTAGCATTCATTTTAACTACAATGTTTCTTTGTTGACTTTTTACCCTGATGATCTGTTGCTGTCAATGGAATTTCGAAGTCTCCCACTATTATTGTATTGCTGTATCTCTTATCTTAGGTCTAATAGAATTTTTCTATAAAACTGGGAGCTATGGTGTTACAGACATATATATTTGTAATTGTTATATCTTCTTGTATCTCTTTATCATTATATCATGACCTTCTTAGGCTTTGTTCACTTTTGTTAATTTAAAGTTTATATTACCTGATATAAGAGTAGCAGCAGCATCTGCTCATTTTTGGCTTCCATTTGCATGGAATATTTTCCCACCTCTTTATCTTGAGTATATAGGAGTCTTTGTGAGTTAAGTGCATCTCTTGGATTGTGGGTGTGTTTTTAAATCCATTCTGTCAATCTGTATCTCTAAAGTTGGACATATATGCCATTTAAGGTTAGTAATGATATGTGAGAGACTATTCTGTTCATAGTGCAGATTGTTACCTGATTATTTATTTCTCTAGTGTGTTGGTGTTTTGAAAGCCCCGTGAGCCTTATAGTTTCCAATGATTTTCTACTGGGGCATTTTGACCTTTTGTTTCAATGTTTCCAACTCTTGAGCATTTCTTGTAGAGTTGATCTGGTGGTGACAAATTCCCTTAGCATTTGCTTGTCTGGATGGACTTTATTTCTCCTTCATTTGTGTAACTCCACTTTGTAGGATTAGAAATTCTGGGCTGATAGTTTTTAGCCCAGAATTTCTAATCTGTTTGAGTAGATTAAAGGTAGTGTTCCAGTCCCTTCTAGTTTGTAGAAGTTCTGCTGAGCACTCTGCTATGTTAATCTAATAAATTCTCCTTTATAAGTTATTGGATACTTTTGTTTCACTGCTCCTAAAATTATTTACTTTTCATTGATTTTGCATAATTTCATGACTATCTGCCTTGTGGATAAACTTTTTGCAATGAATCTTCCTTGAGTACTTTGGAATTCCTATATCTGGATGTTTAAATCTCAGGCACAAGAAGTATCACCAGGAAGGAGTTTGGACTGCACACAGGGAAATGACATCTGCCGGGGTACTGCTTTGAGTTCCTTGGACTCTCAGGTCTGTCTCCCCAGTTGAGAGACTACTAAGCTTTGCCTGGATTTCTTTCCCAACACTGTGGCCTAGAGCCTGTCTTCCAGCAGTAAGAGGGGCAATCATGGTTTGCATCACTCTCCTTCTATTTCTCTAAGGTCACTGTATCCTTTCTTGCCTAAATGCCCAAAACTGTGGAAACCATTTGTTATATATTGTTCATTTCTCTATGTTTTTTTCAGGCTGGGGTATACATTTGGTCTTGTTTATTTAATACTGGACAGAGTAGAAGTTCAATAAGTTGTTTCCCTGTATTTTCCAAAGGTTTTAGTTTTAATTAGTGGAAGTAATGGTATGTAGAGGGCTTTCTTTATATTTGCTGCCCCCTTTATTATCAAATGTACAGATACTAAAGTATTAGAAAAAAACTGATATATTCTTTTTTTTTTTTCCCCTGAGTTGGAGTCTTTCTCTGTCACCCAGACTGGAGTGCAGTGGCACGCTCACAGCCACCACAGCCTTGACCTGCTGGGCTCAGATGATCCTTCTGCCTCAGCCTTCCAAGTAGCTAGAACTACAGACACACACCACCATGCCTGGCTAGTTTTTGTTTTTTATTGTAGAGATGAGGTCTCACCAAGTTGTCCAGGCTGGTCTTGAACTCCCGGGCTTAGGCAATACTCTCACCTCGGCCTCCCAAAGTGCTGGAATTACAGGCTGAGCCTCCACGCGTGGCCACTGATATATTCTCAACTAGATTAAGATCATCTACAGGAACCATTGAACTGTATAATGAATCATTATCAGCATTTTTTCTCCATGATCATTAGCCATTGTATTATTTAAAATTTTTGGAACACCTATTAGTTCTATTATTAGAAAAACATAACACATATTGTTAAAAGTGACTTGTTAACTCTTTAATCTTTTCTTTTTTATGATATTGTCATAAGGTAGATATGTGCTGACACATCGTTTGATCATTGACTATCTCATGTAAGAGAATGTAGCAGTACCTCCAAACTTAAAAGTGAAGTCAACAAGTATGAAACAGCTCTTGAAATTCAGAATTTCAACTTGAACACCAGTAAAGAATGCTGTTTCACCTTGGCTTTGAATGAAAACTCCAGAAATTAGACTTTAGTATGTTTATAGCATATGCTTATGAAGAATAAATCATCGATGGAAATATACATTTAGGAATGTCTCTTAAATATCTGCCTAGAGATTCTCATTTTAAAATAACCTTGGATCAAACAGAGAGAAACCAGGAACAAGGTGGTTAGATTTTACGCCAATGTGAAAACCCAAACCTAAAAAGCATTCTTTTTCATACTGTTGCTATCAGGAAGAGGATAAAGAAGATTGTGAAGATCAAGGAACTTTATGAATAAGGAAGAACCTTTTGTATCTATGAGCTGAAGGATGAGACTATCAAAGAAGCCTTAGACAAACCTGGCAGATTTTGGTCTGACCTAGATGATTTTAAATGGAAAGGAATAGAAGACCAATGGAATGCTTATGAAGAAAGGTCTATGGTAGAGAAGCATTTGGAAAAGTCTCACAAATGGATAATTAAAAAATATTACAGTGAAGCTATTTGTAAAAAGAAATAAAAGAAGTCAGAAAGTGCCAGTGATGACATCAATCACTGGAGGCTGATACAATCTAAGAATAAGGTCCATGAACCAGAGAAAAATGGAGAGACTGAAGGAGTAGAACACAACAGAGAAAAACATCTCCTACTTCAGAGATTAGACCATGATATCAAAGGTAAAACTCACTAGACAATTTCTAGGATTAGATATTATTACAATCACAGTTTTGGCAGAAGAAAACATAGGAAAATAAATACACAAGTTATGCAGAGGCTCTGAGAAAGGAGTCTTCTATCAATCTGGATATCAAGAAGGAGGTAATTAATGCCTTAAAAAATTTCCAAATGTTGAACATAGCTATATGCATCAATATGCAAATTTTAAAGAAGAGGCGTGTGGGATGAGAAAATATTTGTTAGAACAAACAGAAGAGAACAAATCTACCAACACTAAAACAACCTGACATATGTATAAAAAAGTATTTTGGACTGGGCTCGGTGGCTCAGCCTGTAATCCCGCGCTTTGGGAGGCCAAGGTGAGTGAATTGCCTGAGCCTGCAAGTTCGAGACCCGCCTGGGCAACTTGGGAAGACCTCATCTCTACAATAAATCAAAAAAAACTAGCCGGGCATGGTAGCACGCACTTGTAGTTCCAGCTACTTGGAAGGCTGAGGTGGAAGGATCGCCAGACCCCAGTAAGTCGAGGCTGCGGTGGCCGGGAGCGGCCACTGCACTCCAGTCTGGGCGACAGAGTGAGACTCCAACTAAAAAAAAAAGTATTTTGGAAAAGTGACTGAAAATTCTATTCCATTTGCAACCTGTGAACAATTTACTTCTCTCTGTAAGTCAATTCGGTTCAAGAGATGGGATAAAATGGAAACACAGGCAATGTTACTTGCCTCATCTTCAATGACAAGTATATTTTTTACATGTTGACATGTTGTACATCTTGTGGTGGGCGAAGGTCCACATCCACAATTGTGGCCAGATGTAATTAGCAAATTTGCAAAGGTAAGCTTCACTTACAAAGAATTCTGCCCAATTGGTATCATTTGGTTTTCTAATGAGCCATGTTTTGAATTGGTCTGGTGAAATTCTAGTTTATGCCATTTTAAAGATAAAAGAAAATGAATGTGAATTCCCTCCAGATCTTTTGGGCAAATTTTCCTAAACCAGTGGTTTAGCTTAGTTAATTGGTCAACCAGAAGGCCAGGTTCAGAAAATGACGGTTGTGCTGTGAGGCCTCTCTTTTTTTGTTTGTTTGTTTTTATTCATCAATATTTTTTATTATGGTTTTGTGGGGTACAGTTAAGGGTTAGGTGAGTCCTCTCAATCAACAGTTAGGAATGTATCTAGAGCACTGTCAAGATGAGTCAGTAGAACCCCATGGTAAAGTTTGTTCTATGTTGATCCAAAGAAGTTTCTTATCAGAAGTTTGAAGTTATGACATCTTAGTTAAGATATTTGTTTCTCTCGTGGGTCCTCTGGCTCCCCAGTGATTAATGTATGTGAAAATTGGTTACTATGCATACCCTTGGGCATTTTCATAAACCTGGAGATAAGATCTACTGACCTTGTTGAATTTTCTTATTCTATGGATTCTACTCTTTGTCATATTAGGAGACAAACGAGAGTTTGTATAAATTATAAAAGAAGAGAAAAATAGGAACTTGCATAATTAAGAGAAAAGGAAGAAACAAGAGTCATCACTTCAAAGATCATCACATTGAACCCATGGAATATGAGGTAAAAAGATGGTGCCTTGCCAAATAACATGCCTAGAATTTACAGCGTTGGAAGTTGTTTCCTTCTTAGTTAGAAAACTTTTAGAGACTCATGCGGATGTGCAAAACACATATTCATTCTCAAATAAGTCTAGGTTTTGTTTTTCATTGGCTTTTAAAAAAATTTAAAACAAATCTCAAGCCTTTCTTAGAGGACTTAGCTCACTTTTATGCTAAAAAAGACTTAGATATTTGTCATTCTAAATGTCTAGGATGATACATCTTCAATACTGGAAAGGTGGTACTTGTTCTTTACCTAATGAGATAATGGGAAACATACCTTTAAAGTTCAGGAAAATATATGTACAATTTATTACTACCCAAATTTTGAAAAATTTATTTTTCCCTTCCTATGTACCTGTGATGTCAGCCTCTATTGCAAATGGCAATAGAAGATTTCAGGTGCTCAAGTTTTTCTTCTAGTCCATCCCCAGTCTCTCATGAACAGAATATAGACAGAAAAAAGTTAAATATCATGGATTAATTTGCAAAAAAGAGTCTGAACACAAATCAGATTCCTCCAAGTCAATATTATTTGGAACTTAAAATTTAGTCACAAGATAGGGAAATGGCAAATATAAGAAACACAATCCCATAGCAATGATCAAATTCTGTTATGCAGGAATTGCCAGCATGCCCAACTCTGACAAGTGAATGCATTTTTTGATGAGCTCACATTGCAACTCCTGGTTGCTTCCTATTGAAGCTGGAACTTGCTTCACCATTGTCCTTCATGACCCCAGACTTTTTCCTACTATGCTTTTTTAGTCTACTGATTACTGTGGTCATTTCTTTCTCTTTTCAGTCTAGTTTTATTAAGTTTAAATTTCTGTAAGTCAATTTACACTATTGGTGTACAGTTCTATGAATTCTGACTTACAGCTGAATTGCTGTTACTATAATAAAATTTAAAAAGAAATTTAATAAAATATAACTACAGTACTGTCAACTTGCTTACAAAACTTTATTGATAATTTCAGTCAATGTTTATCTTCTCCTAACTTCTAAATTTGTTGTTACTTTTTGCTTGGTTACAACTCGATTGTTCACGTCAGAATCTGAATAATGTCTAAACATTGTATTTGGTTGTGCAAATTTCTGGAGTCACATTTTAATGTGTATTTTCCCTCTTCCTTTTTATTTTTCTGATATTGATCTATTGAAGAAAACAGATCCTATCTGCCCTATACAATGTTCCACATTCTGGAATTACTATTTCATCCATGCGATATCATTTAACATATAGCTGTAAAACCTGTATTTTCTGTAATCTGATGGTTAGATCTAGAAAATGTCATATTCAAATTTGACCGTTTTCAAGCATGCTTCCTAAATGAGACCATGGAAAGTCTAGCCTTCTACTTGGGTTTACTGTCGGCCAGTATCTGATCACCATTTGCAGGAGCATTGTAACATTTTCTTTTTTTTTTTTTTTTTTG
>NW_007245944.1:197465-223158 GCF_000164805.1 Carlito syrichta
TCGACCTGCTGGGCTTTGGCTATCCTTCCGCCTCAGCCTTCCAAGTAGCTGGAACTACAGGCGCGTGCTACCACGCCCGGCTGATTTTTAAAAAATTTATTGTAGAGATGAGGTCTCACTGCCCAGGAGGGTCTCGAACCCATGGGCTCAGGCAATCCACTCACCTCAGCCATTTTTTTGATTTATTCATTCTACTGGTATCCCAAGACATATGCTGTATGCAGACTCTCTGGAAAGTGCACCATTTCGACAAACCAAGTCAAAAGCATGTTCCATCTTTTAAAATTAAGAACCTTTGAAATACATTCCAATAGAGTTTATGATAACAAGGATTACAAAGTTTAGCAATTTTGACAATGATCTTTACATAAAACAAAAAATGTGTCTTCCCAAGTGTTCTCCCAATCACTTTCAGATCATTGTAAGTTTAAATGTGGTGTGATGATTAGTTTTATCTGTCAATTTGTTTGGGTCACGTGTTCCCAGATATTGTGTCCAGCACTGTATCTGGGTGATTCTGTGAGGGAATTTTTGGAAGAAATAAACACTTAAACCAGACCGAGTACACTATATTGCCCTGCATAATGTGGTGGGCCTCATTCAATCAGAAGAAGGCCCGAATAGAACAAAAAGGCTGATCTTCACCCCCCCCCCCATTATGTGAGAATTATTCCTGCCAGGAGGCATTCACACTGAGACATCAACTTTTCCCTGCCTTCAGACTGAAGATGAAACATCTTCCTTGATTCCAAGCCTGCTGGTCTTTAAACTGGAATCTACAACACTAGCTTTCAAGGGTCTCCAGCTTTCCCTCTCACCCTGCAGAATTTGGAATTTGACAATATCCCAAATCATGTAGTGCATATCCTTACAATAAATAAGATGGATGGATGGATAGATGGATGGATGAATGATAGACAGATTTTTATTCGTTCTAATCTTTACATTTGGCATCAGGACAAGTACATTGTGGCGTGGAACATGATAAAAAATTTATCTTTCTCCAGCTAGAAGTCAAAAAAGAGTAGAAGGAATGTAGCATTCAATATAGATGCTGACATTACTTATGTGTTAAGGCAGCTCCCAAATATAACAACTCCCACTCAAGGAAACGTATTCTTCCTAAGTGAATGTCTTAATTTCACATATGAGACAGGCAAGTTTGTAAATTTCATTACCATTGGAATTTAGCAACACAGAAGATCAATCACAGAGTTTCCCTTCAGGTTGTAGGGGACATACTCTTTCAGTTCAACCCTCTCACCATACACTTACACACACACACACACACACACACAGTGCACAATCAGAAAGTCTAGGTGAAAAATAGATAACACCTATGTGAAGGCATCAAAGCATTACCAAATCAACAAGGAAGTGCAAGATCAATACCCAAGTGAGAAGAGAAAGTCCAAAGGGTTGAGCTCTGCAGTAAGAGCAGCTCTTATCTCAGAGGCACCTGAAAACTTGGAGGAGAGAGCTGAGTGGCTGAGAAGCTGAGCAGACATTTTTAAAGTATCATAAAGTTGAGGGGATCTAAAGTTAGAGCTTAAGGCCTACCCAAGTGGTAGGGCATCTCACAAACACCGCAGAATTTTGGATAGGTAAAAAGCTGTACTCAAGGAAAGAATGTCCCAGAAGTCCCCCAGTTTTCACAGCATTTAAGTCAGTTTCAAACCATTTTAATCCTGATTAGGTTAAATTGATCAAGATTGCTAATGATCCAAACTCAGCCACTTCTAAATATTAATGGTGAAGTCTCTTTGGAGGAAGGTTATATCATCTTGGGATTCTAATTTTTTCTGCATGACAAAGTGTGTTACACAATAACGAATGTCAATCTTCATCTTTTAAAAAAGTGCAAAGAACTTTTATTGGCAAAATAAATCAAGAAAGATGGTAGAAATGTAGACTTAATGAGAAAATATGACAGTATTCTATGCAATATTAAAAGCGAGTTACATGTTTTACTACTTGTATTTACCTATAAACCCACTCAAGGGCCTTTAGTGCTCATGGAAGAGACATGCCTTCTTTCTGAATTATTACCTGAATAAGAGGGCATGGATCCTATTCTCAGGATTAGACTCCTCTTTCCTGTACACGATTGTGTGGAATGACATATTCCTGTTTTAGGTTTCATTAAAGAAACAATTGCATACAAAGAGGTGAGGTATGACTTTGGCCAAAAATATATCTTTCAACGTTTTCATAAAGCTATAGGTCCTCTTGTCAAAGGCTGGAGCCCAGCGTTCCTGATATAACCACATACGCTGAAGATGTCAAGTCACCTGATTCTGCTGTCCCAAATAAATTCTTATTGTAAAGATGTGGGGTACAATTCAGGATTAGGTATATAAACATTGATCATGCAGGTACCCTTGTTGATGAGGTATGGACCTCCCTCCCCTGGCAATTTCCCTCAAATGCCAAGCCTACCCCTTCCCCCGACAGTTTCCCACTACTGCCAATCACTTTCTTATAGCATTATAATTGTTCAAGGACCTTTTATGAGAGAGAACATATGGAACTGTTCTTTATTTCTGTGATAAATCACTGAGTATGATCTTTACTGCAGATTAGTCATAGAATTTTCTCATTAGGTGAAACAGATGCTTACTTTTTGAAGTAGTGTGACAGTGAAAGCTTTCTCCTCTCAATCTTCATCCTGAGATCCGTGTCATATGACACTGCTTGTGCTTGTCTGTCTCATGACCTATGCCTCCATTTTTTTCTGAATGAAAGATAGATCTCCAGAAAGGCCAGAAACATAGGGATTCCTAGTAGATATGGAAGATTGATTCTCTACCTAACTTTTAGGTATAATTTATCACTGGAATGCCCAGGATTTGGATGCACAGACCCCGTAATTCTGAGATAACAGACACACCTGCATTTGAAATCTGTATCTCAAATGCCACCACCACTGTGCCAGCATCCCTGCCTGTGTAACCACTGCATCATGTTCATTTCTGCCCTAGAGCCCATGGATTATAACTCCCTTTTTGCTTGTTCTTCTCACTTTTCAGATTTTAACTTAATGGATGCTGAGGACAATTCATCTATTCCTCACCAATGCTTAACACTGCACCTGGCATATCTATAAAATTTCCTCCAGAAAGAATGAATACAATTTTTCAAAAAGAGCTTATTTAGTTTGTAGGTTTAGACATAGATCAATGGTAGGCGAGTGACAGCTATCCCATAAAGTACATTTAAGAGAATGGTATTCCACAGATCCTTGTACTGAAACTGGACCCATCAGCCGAAAGTGAGGCCCCAGGGTATCCTCAGCAATTTTTTTTCTTTGCTGTATGAATCCCATGGTCTGCACCCAATTTTGTACATTCAGTCAAGAACAGAAAATCAGATGCTGGTCCATGCTTTTCAAGAGAGATGACATGAGTGTCTATCCTCTCTGAACACAACTTAGTAGTTTGCAAGTTTTTTTGTTGTTTTTTTTTTTATGGGTCAGTCATACAGTTAAATCAGAACTAAAAGACAGTAACTGCCAATCAAAATAAACTCTGGTAAATGATTCTGGTCAGTCTAACCATGTAATTCTGCTACTTCAATGACCAGCAAGGGAAGAGGGGATGGGTATATGAATCTTGCTGGGTTCTCTGGAGCAAAAAACGCCAGCAGTTGGCTCAGGTTTTCTAACGGGTGTTTGCTACAAAAAGACAAGGAAGGAAAACGAGAGTTAAGAATTTCAAGTACCTACTTTTTAATATATTGGTTAATTACAAAAATTTTTGGACAACCCCCCTCGGGTCCCTTCCCACTGTAGGAATTTTTCTGTCCTCTTTATAAATTTACTTAAAAAAAAAGAAAGAAAAAATGAAAAACAAAACAAAACAAAACCCAAAACTTAAATACATACGTCTAAGAATCATTGCTGCTGACTTCTTCCCCAAGCCAGGGATATATGACAGCTAAAGGAATAAAAGCAGACTTCTCTGCCCTGCCATTAGAATCCCCACATACTTTCAGAGTAACCCAGGATACCACAAGTGATGGAGAGAAGGGCATTTGAGACCTTGTTAGCCCCCAAAGAGGAGGTTCAGCCGACCTGAGTTCTAGCCCCTTTAGACCCATAGATGGATCCCAGAGAAGCAGATGGAAGTGAACGCCAACTCCCCAACCTCTGTGAACTGCTCACTCTCCCGACACTCAAAGAGGGAAAAGCAGACTCCTCCTATAAGGCTCAAGCTTTGCCCCCGAGAACTGCGGATGGGCAAGCCAGCTCCGTGTCTACCGCCACTGGCCAAGAGAGATGTCGATCATCGCCCTGGCTCCACCCTACCAGCGCCTTGGCCGCAAGCCGTTTCTCTGGCGCCATCTGCTGGCAACTAGCGGCATGCCACCCGCGGTGAAGAACGGCCGAGGTGGTGGGGGTTCTTGAGGACCTCGCCGGCGTCCAGGGGACTGTCCTGCAAGGAGGCTGCCCACGCTGCTCTCATTTCGGGGAGCTGCTAGTTAAGGAGCACCGGGGGTGCCGTGAGAGGATCCTTCGGGCCAGGTAGGGATGGTGGATCCTGGAAGAGAGCGGGGCGAGTTTCTGCGTCCGGCTCCAGGAGGAAGAATGGAGGCCAGTCCAGACCTCAAGCCCCAAGTTGTTTCCACGGCAGCCACGCCAGGGCCTCGGGCCACACCTAGGATGGGAGCGGTGGTGATCGCCCTTTCTGAAGAGAGAACTGCCCCACGATGCTGGCAGCCTCCTCCAGCGGCCTCCGAGGTTTGGTTGTGGCCGCCATCCCCTTAAGAGTCTAATCTGAGGCCCCTTATGAAGGCGTTACCCTCCCATAGGTTAGTTACCTTCCTAGTTGTGGGTTGATGTGGTGTCTCTGTCATCTGGCTTAGGAATCCTGATCTGGCAAAATTTTGACTACAGGTTTAAATGAACACCACATCTTCCTGCTGGTGGAGAGTAATTTAGCAACACTTATCCAAAATCTAAAAATCCTGCACAACCTTCCAGGGAAGTATACACCAAAAGAGAATAGCATGGTGGTAAAAAGAGAAGTGGCAAAGGCAAAGATTACCGTTTATGGAGCATTCGTGCCAGATACAGCTCGACCAGTATCACACAAACTACCTCATTAAGCCTTATGTCACCTTCTGAGGGAGACTGGTAGGGGCTTGCTTTTTTCAAGGCAAAGACAGAACCAGAAGACAAACAGAAGGACACAGTGGCTTCCAGGGTTGAGCTCAGTGCAGCTTTGGTTCTGTCTACATACCACCTTTCAAAGCAAGGGACATGGCCAAGCCTGCCACGGATGGGGTGAGAAGGAACTGAAAAGGTACCAGGCTAAAGGTTTGTTGCAGGGACAGGTGGAGCATTGAGGAGAGTTTCCCACACTTAGCATCTGACTCTTTCTGTTCTCCAAGTACTTTCCAAAAAATAGATGAAACAGCAAACGTCACTATTATATGAAGAATGTGTGTGTATTACAATATGTCCGATAGTCTATGATGCGTGCCCTGGAAAAGCACAATGGCAGAACCTGCATTGCACTATATTTATTCTCCTCTGTATCCCGATATCTAGCATGTACACTGATATCTGGCATGTAGTAAAATTAACATGTGTTCCGAATGACTGAAACCATGGAGGAAATGATGTTACTTGTGTATCTTTTTCATTTTATTTACTTCAGTGGAGAACTCTTAATGTGTTATTTTTAGAGAATCCAGCACTGGGTCTTATAAATTATTACCGAATTTTTTTTTGAGTTGGAGTCTCAAAGTCTGTATTCTTTCTAAAATATATAAAGATCTAGAGTTTCTGAAGGAACAATTTCTTTGAGTCAGGTTTATGGTTTTTGCAAATCTAAGAGGCTATCACAATTTGGACAGTCCAACCATTGCTAGTTGCCAAGGAGGACACATCAGTCAGGGATTAGTGGGAGTAAAGGAGATTTAATACAAAGGATTGAATTCTGGAAATCTTCAGGAAACTAAGAGGAATGGGATTCAGGAGGCTAACATTAAAATTGTTGAGTTCATGAACACATCCTCTTAGCTGCAATCCTGGACTATGAAAGGTGAATCAGGAAACTGTTACCACCACAGATGCCTCTCAACTAAGCCATGCTTGCATCCCTGTAATAAAACCCACTTGACCATGGTGAATTATTTTTTGGTGTGCTGTTGGATTTTGTTTGCTAGTATTCTGTTGAGTATTTTTGCTTCTATGTTTATTAGGGATATTGGGCTATAGTTTTTTTGTTGTGATGGTGGTGTCCTCTCATACTCCTTCAAAGGGTTCTTTTTGGTGAATAATAATATAAATGTTAATAGTACATTTTATCTTCATAACCAGTTTCTTGACTTTTTGGTTATTCTTTTTTTCTGAGATACCACTTCTATAATTAAGCTTATTTTCCAGTGTTGCTGCCATCTTGTTTCATCACAACCTGGCAGGAATGATGAAATTGTACCTCTGAAGTTAAGGATATGGTTCTGAGTAGTCAGAGCATAATAATAATTGAATGATAAAAATATGAATAATTATAAACTAGAAATTCCACTTCTACATTAATTTTTTTTTGTACATAAGCATATAAAGAAACATTGACAGTTATTTATCACAGGCTTGCCATAATAATCCCAAACAAGAAAAGTCTGAAATGTCATTCTTGAAGAAAGAAAGAAACGCTTATCTTTGCTTATCAATACTTACAATCCTGAAATCATATTGTTGAATAAATATAGCATGCCTAATAATCTCACATACGGAGTGAAATCTTTTATAAGATATAAGTGTCAGAAGTGCTGTTTGTATATATCTTAAGTTAGTATTAAAGTATAAAGCCAAAGACACTAAATTTACAAAAGTGATTGCCTCTGGGATGAAAGAGACAGAGAAAGAAAAAAAGAAAAACACTGGGGACTTCAACTTTTATCTGCCTTTGTGATCTGAACAAACAAATAAAAAAGCTATAATCATGGTAAAATAATAATAATAATAAAAATAAAAAGACCAAAAGATTCCTATACCTGATAAGCAAGTTCAGTAAAGTCTCAGGTTACAAAAATCAGTGTGCAAAATTCATAGCATTTCTTTTTTTTTTTTTTTTGAGTTGAAGTCTCACTCTGTCACCCAGACTGGAGTTCAGTGGCCGCTCCCGGCCACTGCAGCCTCGACCTGGGCTCCGGCGATTCTTCGGCCTCAGCCTTCCAAGTAGCTGGAACTACAGGCGCATACTAACACACCTGGCTCATTTTGATTTATTGTAGAGATGAGGTCTCACCAAGTTGCCCAGGCGGGTCTCGAACCCACAGGCTCAGGCAGTCCACTCACCTCAGCCTCCCAAAGTGCTAGGATTACAGGCTGAGCCACCGAGCCCGGCAATTCATAGCATTTCTATACACCAACAACATTCGTGCTAAAAACCAAATCAAGAATGCAATCCCCAAAAATAAAAAAAAGAATGCAATCTCATTTACAATAGCCACAAAAAATCCTGGTAATATAGTTATGCATGCACATAGCAAGAAAATAGTGAAATTTCAAATAAACAATCTAATGTCATGGTCAAGAGAGCAGGAAAGTCAAGGGCAATCAAATTCCAGAATTAGTAGAAAAATGGAGATCATTAAAATAATGTCACAGTTGAATTAACTAGACACCAAAAAAAAAAAATTACAAAGGGTCAATGAGATGAAAATCTAGTTCTTTGAAAGAATAAATAAGATTGACAGGCTCCTGGTCAGATTAACAAAGGAAAGAGAGAGAAAATGTGAATAAACACAATTAGAAACTTAAAAAAGGCAATGTTCCAACTTACCCTGAAGAAATACAAAAGATTATCAGCAATTACTATGTACATCTGTAAGTAAGTATACTAGAAAACCTAGAAGAGATGGAGAAATTCCTGATATCACATTATCTCCCAAGATTGAAACAGGAAGAAACTGAAACCCTAAACAGACCATTAATAATTCAATAAATCAACTTAGTAATAAGATACCTCGCCAAAAAAAGCCCCAGGCCAGATAGTTTCTTAGCTGAATTCTAAAAGATATTTAAAGAAACGCTGATACACCATTCCTACTGAAAGCATTCCAGGCACTCAAGAAGGAAAGAATTACCCCTAGGCTTATTCTATGAAGCCAATATCATCCTGATATTCCCAAATGGCAAAGACTCAGCAAGGAAAGAAAACTGAAGGCCAATGTCTCTGATGAAAATAGATGCAAAGATTCTCAATAAGATTCTAGCAAATCACATCCAACAGCACATTTCAAAGATCATCCAACACAACCAAGTAGGCTTCGTTCCTGGATTACAAGTCTACTTCGACACATAAATCAATAGATGTAATCATATAAAAAGTTGTAAAACTAAGAACCACCTGATTGTCTCATTAGATGCAGAAAATGCATTGGATAAAATTCAGAGATCAGGCAAGAGAAAAAATACAATGTATTTATTTTAAAAATATTTTTAATATTTAGAAAATTCTAAAACAACATCAATCATAAAATTCCACACCAGGTAAGCAAGTTTGGTAAAGTCTTGGGCTACAAAATCAATGTCTAAAGCTCAGTTGCATTTACACACACCAACAGCGTTCAAACTGAGAACCAAATCAAGAACACGATCCAATTTACAATAGATATAAAAAAATTAAATTCCTGAAAATACATCTAATCAAGAAAGTAAAAGACCTCTATAATGAGAACTACAAAACACTGCTTAAATAAATCAAAGATGATGTGAATAAGTGGAAAAATATTTTATGCTTGAGGATTGGCAAAATCAGTATTATTAAAATGTCCATCCTGCCCAAAGCAAGCTACAGATTCAACACAATTCCTATTGAACTACCAGAGTCATTTTTCACAGATCCAGATAAAATAATTCTTAAATTAACATGGAAACAAAAAAATAACATAAATAGCCAAAGATATCCTAGGCAAAAAGAACAAAGCCCGAGGCATCACGTTATTGGACTTCAGACTGTGCTACAATGCTACAGTAACTAACATAGCATGATACTGGTACAGAAATACACAGAGAACGATGGAGCAGGATAGAAAACCCAGAAATAGAGCCAATCACCTACAACCAATTGAACTTTGACAAAGTTGACAAGAATAAACGTGGGAGAAAGGACAGTCTGTTCAATAAACCGTCCTGGGAAAACTGGCTAACCGTATGCAGGAAAATGAAGCTGGCCCTCTGTCTCTCACCATATATAAAAATTAACTTACGATAGATTAAAGACTTAATGTATGACCTCAACCTATAAAATCTTAGAAGAAAACATAAGAAACACTCTTCTGGACATTGCCCTAAGCAACCAATTAATGACCATTTTCTCAAAAGCTAATGCTACAAAAACAAATGTGTATATATAACTAGTAAACAAAGAGCTTCTGCACAGCAAAAGAAATAACCAACAGAGTAAATAAACAACCCACAATATGGGCAAAAAAAATTTTCCAAACTGTGTATCTCAAAAAGGGATAGTATTCAGAATCAATAAGGAATTTAAACCAATCAACAAGAAAAAACTCTATCAAAGAGTGGGGAATAGACATGAACAGACACTTTTCAAAATAAGACATATAAGCAGCTAAGAAACATGAAAATATGTTCAATATCATGAATCATCAGAGAAGTGCAAATAAAAACCATAATCAGATACCATCATAGACCAGTCAGAATGCCTAATATTAATAACTCAAAAAATGTTTGATGTTAGCGAAGTTGTGGTGAAAAAAAAATGCTCATACACTGTTGGTGAGAATGTTAATTAGTCAGCCCTGTGGAAAGCAGTTTAGAGATTTCTCAAAGAATTAAAAATAGATTTACCATTCGACTCAGCAATCCCACTACTGAGTATATACCCAAAGCAACATAAATCATTCCACCAAAAAGACACCTTCATCCAAACATATTTTGTTTGTTAGTTTTTTTGAGTTGGAGTCTCACTTTGTTTCACAGGCTGGAGGGCAGTGGCACACTCCCAGTCACCTCAGCCTTGACCTGCTGGGTTCAGGTGATCCTTCCACCTCAGCCTTCCAAGTAACTGGAATTTCAGGCACATGCCACCATGCCAGGCTAAGTTTTTGATTTGTTGTAGAGATGAGGTCTCGCCAAGTTGCCTAGGCTGGTCTCAAACCTATGGGCTCAAGCAGTCCTCTCACCTCAGCCTCCCAAAGTGCTGAGATTATAGGCATGAGTCATCATGCCTTGCTGCATTCAAGTGTTTATTGCAGCACTACTTACGACAGCAAAAACATGGGACCAACCTTGGTACCCACCATTGGTGAATTGGATATAGAAAAATGTGGTACATATGAGCCATGAACTACTATACAGCCATAAAAAGGATAAAAAAATGTCCTTAGCAGCAATGTGGATACAACTGGAGGTCATTATTCTAAGCAAATTAACACAGAAACAGAAAACTAAATACCACATGTTCTCACTTAGAAGTGGGGTCTAAACACTGAGTACATACAAGGGAGAATCCAAAAAAAAATTTTTATAAAAAGTAGTGTATTTATTCTTGAACGTATAAACTTCAGTCATCTTTAAAGTACTCTCCATCTGATGGACAATTTTTCCACTTCTCAAAACAGTTTGTGAACTTGTTTTTTTTGATGCTTTTTAGTGCTTTGCTGTTTTTTGTTTCACCTCTTCCATATGGGTAAAACGTTTCCCTTTGAGGACTTCTTTCACCCAGAGAAACAAAAATGTTGCTCAGGGTGATATCACAGTAAGTAAGGAGGATGAGGCATGAGGGTCATGCTGTTTTTGATAAAAAACTGCGGAACACTTAGCGTGGTGTGGGCAGGTTGTTCCTGTAAATCATCCATTATGTAATGAGCAAATGAGTGGAAAAAATCTCCCATGTCCCCCAAAAGACTCACTGAAGCTGAACTTGGTCTCTCACAGCAATACTATGGAATGCTGATGTCAATGGGTCCCTAGAACACTTTCCATGAGGGGGAAACCTGTACTACAAGGATCCTGCCCTCAAATAAATAATTCCCAACTTCTGGCAAGATGATGATCCGGCAGCTTGGTCTGTGAGACCCTCCATGAAGGAGAACACACATAAAGACTCTAGCTCTCTCCCAGGGGCTGCAGCTCCCATCCACGCCAGCCTGCTCTTCACACAGAGCTCGGCTGTGGCCACCACCTCAGCAGTCTAAGGCGCTACCACAGCCGTGGATGCTGCTGATGCAGCCATCGCCCCACCAATGCCTGAGGTGACCCACGACTTCAGACCATGAAGGCCCTGCAAGCATGATCTACTGAGATTGCCAACGCTGCTATTGCCACTGCCACCACCACGCCACGCCCCTTGCCTGGAGCCAGGCTCGTGGAGCTCCCACGCACCGTGAAGTGGCATCAGCCACTGCCGCTATCGTTGCCTGCTCCCTCCCGTCCTGGGCAGCCTCCAACTTCCACCTGGCCAGGCTTGCATTGACTTGCAGTCTCCAGCTGCTGTGGATAGAGATCAACTGGAGTGGTGAGATACCACCACCTGCTGGGGATCCAAGGTAACAGCATTAAAATGGGAAAGACAGAAGCTCCTTCCCCTTGCTAAATAGACAACAGGCCAGGTGAGTGGTAGAATGGGCAGGGAGCCCAGATCTGAACCACTCTCTACAGCAGGCCAGGGGCAACTGATTCTAACTGTGAACAAATCTACCAGCCTGCAAAGACAGCTAGAAATCAGAGCTGAAAGGACACTGGACTTAAAGGAAAAGTCTCAGAGTGTTCTTGGTTGGTTCTGTTAGTTTACTGACTTTATTCCTTTTTTTATTTTGTTTTGTTTGTTTTTGTTTTTGTTTTTGTTTCTCTGTAAACCCCATCTTTATATAGAGGAATAGCACACCAATAAGGAGGTTGGTTAGCTTGTATGTTAGCATCATTGTGTGTTTTAGGTTTTTCATATGATTGTTGGTTAGTTTGTTGTTTTGTTATTGTTTTTCTTTTTACTTGGTTTAGTCTTTGTGTCTCTTTTCATTTGTTTGTCAGTATGCTTGTCTGTTTTCCCTCTTACTCCTCTCTCTCTCCACCCCCCTCTTCCCCCCACTGCCTGCTCCATTCTCTTCCCTCTGTTAACCTCATTTTGCTTTTAGGGAGTAAATCTACAACCCCACAGCATGGACAGATTCCAGGGCAGTGGGAAGTGTGTTTCAGATTATCCATACACCTGTTGGTGGATACTGGGATCTGCAGATAGATTTTTACTCACAACTCCCCCTTAATTAAATCTTAAAACTGCAAAAAGGACCGCCCCCAACCTACAGTCCAACTCCAGAATTGAACAAAGCAAGAGGATATACATAAGGAAGAATAGGAGATTGAACAAACAGAAGTAAAAACAACCCCTCCACCCCTGAATAACAGAATTAAAGAAGACAGGGAAGTGGAGGGAAGGGAAGAGTACAGAGGAAAAATCTGCATAAATGAAGAAAAACTAAAAGAAGAATATAGGTTACACACAGACCCCTGGGAGATCAGATACTGAGAAAACAGACTTCGGAACACAAACAATGAAGAGCCCCCAGAATGACTGATCACATACAACAAACGCAGATATCAAGACATTAATAGAATAAAAAAAGTTGAGGAGAGACAAAAGGAAAGCAGGAAGGAGCTGATGACAGAAATAACAGCAGTAAAGAGTACTATGATGGAAATGAATAACAAACTAATAAGCATGGAAAGCAGAATTAGCCAAGCAGAAGAAAGAATCTCAGAGCTTGAAGACCAAAAGACAAACTGTCAAAAACATAGAAAAGAAGCTTAAAAAGAAAGAACAAAACCTTCAAAAGATGAAAAATTACTGCAAGAGACCGAATCTAAAAGTAATTGGCCTTCCTGAGGCAGAGAGAGAGACAGAGACCATACTGGAACAAACATTTCATGAAATCATTCAAGAAAACTTCCCTCATCTCATCAGTGATGCCAAAATTCAAACACAAGAGATTCAGAGAACCCCTGAAAGACAACAAACGAGAAGACCAACTCCCAGACACATAATAATTTGCCTAAACAAAGTAGGTATAAAAGAAAAAACCCTAAAGGCAGCAAGAAAAAAAGATAAGACTACCTACCAGGGAAGACCAATTAGAATAGCAGCAGATTTATCTACAGAAACCCTGAAGGCTAGGAGAGCTTGGAGCCCAATCTTAAAAGTTCTTACAAGTCTTCAATCCACAACACTCATCACTGCTACATCCTACTGATTTATAAATACTTCTTCACACCATGGTTTATGTCTTTTCTTAATATCAAGGAGAATAGATTCTATAGTAGGGTCAAACTCAATGACACTGCAATCCGAATTTTGGTACTCATAAGTGAAGCCAGCACTATGCATAGCTACCAATGAGTATTTTGAATCAAATATTGGGGAGCCAGAAGCCCCAAAGAGAAAACTGGTGTTATAGGTGAACACATTAGGGTTGTGAAGTATCCTTGAAACTTCTTCCAGTGCACATATGCATATGTGGTATACCCTCTGCTTCTCTAGCCTGAACATGTTCCTGACATTTCTCTTGTTGCAGACCCTGAGGGATCACAGCACAAGGATCAGAAGACTTTTCTTCTCCATTTGAAAGGCCAATAATATATATCAACCCACTAAGTGGTGCAGGAGTAATTCCATTATATAGTCTCATGGGCACTTGTTCATTTTCCTTCAGTTTCAGGACAGCATAGTCAAGAATTGCATCCACTATCTCAAATAAAGTTTCAATGAAAAAGCAGTTCTCTGCTTTTTCTGAATGATCTTCATAACTAAATGTCACCCTTACATACTGACCAATTATGGCTGTCCTCTTATTTGATTCTATTCATTTCCCACAATGTTAGTTATCACATGGTGACAAGTCAAAATGAAAATTCCTCCAAACAAAGCAGGTGGCAGAACCCCTATTTCCATTATTGTACCAGGATATTTACCCAACTGAGCTACTGAGATGTGAAAGACATTTTATTACTTTAATCTGATGATAGTTTTTTGTCAGTTTCCCAAAATCGGTGTTTTTATGCAATTTAAATAATGACATTTCCCCCCATTTATGGGTATTTCTTCCTGAAAGTTTTCCCTGATTTTTTTCACTTTCTCTTTTCAAACTGGGGTACTGATCCACAATGTGTTCTCTCAATATCCCGGTGTTTCTTTTTCCTGACTCAGAATACTAAGCAGGTGCTGCCCGAGGACACATTTTTTTCTTAGCCTCAACCTGAAAGAGTTTTCCTTCAAATTCAGCACCTGGCTGGGTACTTTCTAAAATGGAGTCCGGGTTTCCAATGAGTTTCAATCATTACTCTCCAGAAAGGAAAGAAATCTCCCATCCTTGTACAGAGCATCTTTGATGGTTTCTCCTTTGAAAGCATAGACACAGAGCTTATACCCTTCTTTGTGAAGATTCCCACATTTAACAATCTTTTTATTCCTCTTTCCAAATGCGAGAATGCAAAATTTGACACAGTCAGTAGATACCTCGTCATGCTGGCCAAATACTTGGTTATTTTTTTTTTTCTACTGACTTTTACTTTGAAAAAAATGTTATAACCACATGGGTGGGGGTTTCGGGAATACAACTGAGGGGCATTCCTAGGTTTAAGTATCCTTCTATTTCTTCTGTACCACAAACCAGAGTTTCTATCTCTTCTCTGACAGCCTGAAGAGTGTAGAGAGCTACATATATAAGCTACTCTTCTCACCATGTGTGTGAGCATATATTTCCATTTTTGTGTTTTTCCTGTGGTTTACATCCAAGGTAACATGAATTACTTCATTTGGAGGCACAGTCTGGCTTTCTGGATTTCTCCCAGGTGAACGGACTCTTTGAGCTTGGCTGTTACATCTTTTGCAACTTCTTTAGACTTTGCCTTCACTTGAAAAGGGTTGAAATTATCCTGTTGCTCTTTAGGTACCTAGAAATAAATATTGCATATTTAAAAGTCTGAATGCAACTCTAGTCTTTTGTTTCTCTTTCTAATAAGCAATGCACAAAGTTTCTATGGGAAATTCAACCAATCTAAAAGGGCAGTGAAGAGAATTAAATCAGTGTTTGATTTGAGACCCAAAATGTAGCTTTCTGACACACCTGTTGGATAAGTTCTTGATACTATGACACAAGTGCATTTTTCTGAGAAATATTAGTGGAGAAAAACAACTGCTTTATCCAGATGTATAAAAAACAGAGATTCTTAAGAAGTCTATCAGCTCTCTCTTTCAGCTATATCATTTTTACATTTTTTAGCTTAATAATGGATAGTCTGAAAAATTATGTTTAAAACACTGAATTAAGCAAAAATAAGTTACCAAGATTTATTATAAGGCAATGTATTCTAAACAAAACCATCATTACATAACTAATTATTTGGTCTGAATAATATATTTATGCACAATAATAAATACTTTAATTCACCCAGCATATATCATGCAAACAACTCATATTATTTCCCCTATTACATCAAGTAATCCCCAAATTCTAGAAAATCAGGACGAACACATATAGCTTCTCTGTCTTTTTGATAGAGAAACTAAGGAACAGAAAGTTTTTCTTGCAAGTCCTATTCTAAGGCCACATAAGAACCAATGAATGAAGTATCAGAATTCCAATTCTTAGTTCAATAGTTTTTTCTTTAGAAAATTGTATGAATTTTTGTATTAAATGTATTCATGATTCTCATTTTTATAGGGTATTATCTTAAGAACCACAGGTAAGAGAGTATGGTGGAATTAAACAAGGGGAATTAATCAAATAGCAAATTAAGTATTGATTTTTAATTTTTGGAACATTGATTTTTAATTGAAAAATTAAGATCATCTGATTTCTGTGTCTAAAAGATACATTTTCCCAAGTCATGATGACTCAGGTCATAACAGATATGGGTCCACATACCAGCAATGCCTCTTACTGGTAAGGGGAGTAATAATACCACCGAGATATTATTAGGTGTAACATCATTACATGACAGTGCCCAGCACAATGACTGATATATCATAGGATTACTTTTGTTTTCCTTCTCTATAATCATGCTAACATTTTGGTTCAAAACAATGTAAAAATAAAAAAAAGGAATCAAAGGTACTCTAAGTTTTCTCTGGGTATACATGAAAAAATTTCAAAGATAATCCCTCCAGACTAATGATGTCAGAAACACCCTTGTGATACACTCCATTAGAGCACATAATAAGACCTCCAATTTATTAAGATGACTTTTGGGCAGATATCAACACTTTCAAAATGGGAAAAGTAATATTATATGAATATTTTCTCACTTATCATGGCATGGGGCACAGAACAAAAGAACTAAGCCTGCCTTGAATTTTCTAGAGACTTGGATGTTCTAGTTTTCTAGAACCAGAAAAAAGAAAACAAGTTAAAGAATTCAAGTTGCATTCTCAAATGCTTTCCATTTCTCAGACTTCTTGATGAATTCAAGGAGCATTGTTGATTAAGAAAAGGTTACAATAGTGATATAATAACTGAGTCCAAATTGTAGAAAGAGCCCTATGTGTCAGTAAACTTATGTCCAAGTCTTCTCATTACTCTTGCTTTAAGCAATAATTCACTTCTCCTCCATTGTCCTCATAAACAAATTGGGGATAATAAAATCCTCTCTGCTTGCCTAACAAGGTTGTAGTAAGAGTAAATATATAAAAAACAATGTGTTTTATAAATTGTAAAACACCATTTAAATGTAGGTTATTATGATTGAATAGAATTGCCACATTTGGAATAGTCTAGGTTATCATGCTATAAAATATTATTAACTTTGTTTTTATTCCATTGTTTAGTGCAATATATTATATTTGATTATTTGGTTGTTCTTAAAAATATTACAATGCTTTTTTTTTTAAAAGACTGCTTTGATATGGCTGAGATTTGTATTACAACTCTTCCTCATCACCACTACCCAAAATAGAAATCATAAAATAAATGAGGATTATTTTACCTTATTTAATATTCCCAACACACTATGAGGTAATTTGTTGGTAGGAAGAACTATAAAAATCCAGTTCCAGAGATGGGTAAGTCTAATATTGATATAGTGTCAATCCCCAGTAAACATGGGTTCTGCATCTGTGGATATAACCAACTGCAGGTCAAAAATATTCAGGAAATAAAAGGATGATTGTGTTTATACTGAACATGTATAGATTTTTTTCTTGTCATGATTCCCTATATAATATAGCATAACAACTATTTACATAGCAGTTTACCTTGTATTAGGTCGTGTAGGTATCCTAGAGATGCTTTAATATATACAGAAAGTAAAAGAAAGATGTGCATAGGTTATGTGCAAATAACACTCTATTTTATAGAAAGGACTTGAGCATCCACAAATTTGGTATCTGAGTAGGTCCTGGAACCAATCCCCCACATACTCTGAGGGATAACTGTATTATATAAATAGAATTCACAGACATACCTTGGAAAAATAGTGGTCAATTTTTCTGTAATGATTTTCATTGAGTGAGACTGTATGTGACCCTTGCATTTCCTAGAGCTCGTGATGGCATGAAGATGAATAGACAGTTCAAGTGGGACACTGATTTCAAAAAGGCTGGAACTACAGCAATGTCTTCATAGCTATGATTATTTGTACAGAGGAGAGATCAATCAACTGGAATCCCTTGAGTTATTCTTCTCTTGAGCCTCAATCTTGTGCTCCCTGGAGATGTGAACTTGGCAAGAAGATAGTTTAGCTAGTAAATATAATCACCCCCCCAAATTAAAGCTCCTTTTTATACAATACTACAGATCCTGCATAATGCCAAACACTTTGTAAAAATTATCTCAAATGTCCTGTCCTCAAAGATAGTCTGGAAAGTAGGAATATCTGCATTTTTCAGCTGGGGAAAGTCTAGCTTACAGAAAGTAGGTGATCTGCTAAAGACCAGAGTTATGTGGCAGAGATGGAATTCCAATGCAGGTATAGATACCCTACAGAAGAGTTTACTGATGGAGAATTCCAAAGGGTGTTCTAGTTATGTTGATGTTAAAATCTCCTCCTTTTCAGGTAGAGATAGCAAGGTATAGCAAAATTGCAAGGAGATGGGTTGGGAAAACATTGGGCATGATGACAAGATACATTTGGAATAAAATTTTTAAAAAAAATTTGGAAAATTTTTCTGGGATGATAGAAACCTTAGTTGCTGCCTTAATTTTTTGTTGTAGAGGTATTTTTTTTTTACCTCTAATAGATAACAATTTAAGTAAAATACTGAAGTCTTCAACAGTGATAAATGCCACTAGAAAGACAACTATCATTGAGGGCAGCAGACCTTTGTGTCTCCAACCTCTCAGTATGTAAAGTGATGATGCCAAGTATTGCCAAACCCTCAATAGAGACACATTTATAAAGACACACTCAATGAGTGACTGGATTAGACATATGATGTACTATGCCCTGTATTACATGCTTTTTATAAACTAACTCATGTAATTCTTACAACCCTATGAGATAGGTTTATTAGTCTTTGTTTTTTGCAATAAAGAACTTGAACACCCAGAAAGGTTAAATTTTTACTCAAGGTCACAAAACTCTAGAGAGCATAATTTTTAGACCTTTTTGTTATGAGCAATTTCTAAGAGAAGAAAATAGAGAATGGTATAATGAATCTACACATATTCATATCTATCACATAGTCAGTAATTGCTCACATTTTGTAAACTTTCACCCTTTTTCCATTTTACTAGATTATTTTAGAGTTAGAGACATCGTAGCATTTTAACCCTGTTTACCATTTTCCAGCTTTGAATATAAAGGACTTTTTCTTACTTTTATCGAAGAATTCATAGCTGGAGAAATCAAAAGGGTGTTCTAATTACACAATACTAATTTATTCACACCAAGATCTAAATGAGGTATTCAAGTTGCTTTTAATTATGTCTTTCAAGACTCTTTTATTCTAGCAAAATAACTGATTTTTTGAAGACAAAAGAGAAATTGTCTCTACAAGATGTTTACCTCCTAGGTTGCTTCTTCATGTTGTTGGTTAGCTTGTGTTTTAGTCCCTGTATTTCTTGTCAAGGGGAAGTTCCATTCATGTGCTTAACTATTTCAGTACAGAGCAGCAGGCATACCGGTTTTCTCATTTACTGGTAATGAACTATTGAGGAAGCCCATCTATCCTCTCTGAGCCTTAGATTCTTGTTTCTAAAAAGAGAAAATGATTCTAAGTGAGATAATAAATATGAAGTGCTATGTCAATGTTAGCATTTATGAGACCACCTGAGTTCAAATATCAGGTTGCCACTTACTCTTGGTCGTATTTACCTCACCCTAGGATATGCATAGTGTTAGAATCATCCTCTGTTGTTGTGAAGGTTTAAAAACACAATCATCAAAAGCCTTTAGAACAGTGCCAGGCCCGTAAAAGACTGTTCAGTAAATCTTACTGCCAGTATTCTTACCGATATCAATACACTTACCACAGGAATACTTTGAAAACAGCAGAGAACCTGGAAAACAAAAGTAACATATAATTGAGGAATGGGGCTATGTTGTAAGATCTTTAAAGGCTTGAATCTTTTGCCCAACAATCATGAATATTTTGGTGTTTACTGCTTTTGTTAATGATGTCTCATACTATGAAGTTTGTCTCACACTATGAAGTTTGACAGATGTGGGTATTTTAGGAGTGACTAACACATCCTGATTAAGAAAGGAAAATAAAGTTGGTGAAGAGAAACGTGAATTTTGCATGTACTTGAGCAGCCACAGTGGAAAAGGACAAGAAGGCTAAGAAAGCCCCCCTGGTATCCTCCCCCTCATTATTTCTAGTATCCAGACTGAACCATGTCATATCAAAATATGAAGTGTTTTTTGTTTCACCTCTTCACTATTGACAAAATGTTTCCCTTTGAAGACTTGTTTTAATCCAGGCTCAGGGTGAGAGCAAGTGAATAGTGAGGATGGGGCATGGAGATCATGCCCTTTTTGGTCAAAAACTGCAGGCTGCAGGCACCAACCCTCCCAGGAGACTCTCCGAGCCTGACGCCACCCTGTCCCTAGAGCACCTCCAGAAACTGTCCTTGATCCACCTGTGGGACTTTCTTCAAGATGAGCTGCCCCAGGCCTGGGCCCTAGGGATGACGCTGTCATGAAAAGCAGCTCCATGTGGCCATCAGGAACCTGAGGAGGAAGAACAGGGACCTGCCATCCCCAGGTGGGCTCTAGGACCTGTTTCCTCCCTGCTCACCACCTAGGGTTGTAAAGGGCAGGGGTATTCTGGCAGCCTCTCCAGTCTTTTAGGCCTTCCTCCTACCCCTCCACCTCCTCCACTGTCCCAGAAGCTTCTGGATAAGCCCAACTGGGCCCCAGAGTACGTGATGATCTCAGGTTACTGGACATGCCTCAGAAACTGGGCAGGGATGTGAGCGGGACCCTTCCCAGCCCCTCTCAGCCTCTTTCCCACTTCTCAAGCTCCTGTGCTTGGAGGCCCCTGAAAGGCAATGGAAGGAGAGGGCCCTCAGATGGAGTTGCACCCCACCTGGAAGCACCCATGGTCCAGAGTGCCTCTCCGAAGCATGAGGATAATATGACTGAAGCCAGGGAGTATTGACACTCTGGCTCAGATCCAAAAGGATTTAGGTGAGCACATAAGTGGGATCCCCAGCTCAGAGTCTGTTTGGAGTATTTAGCTGAGCAAGGGATAGCCCAGTCCTGGCATGGAGCAATGACCCCAGTGGAAGAGGGATCCAGTGCAGTGGAGCTCTCACTGACCTGAAGAGAGCACCCATGTGAGGTGGCGATGAAACTGGGCAACTGATCAGGCCACACCTGCCAGAGTTCTGAGCCAGTGCTAAAGCCAGGTGGCACAGCCCTCCGGTGAGGGCGTGAGGCAGGAAGCCTTGGGCCAGACTGAACCCTGGAAACATCTTGGGAACAGCCAGAGTGTGCTGACAGTGCGCCCGTCCAGGGCTGTATACACGCTGTGCTCTGAGATCAGTAGCCTGCAGAAGTGTCCTTTGTTAGACAAGTGGGCTACATAGGGATCTGGAGGACTCCAGGGACGCAAATCTGTGTGGCCCGGTGTGGCTGGGGTCAGGGGGACTTGGTGGAGATGCCAACCACATCTGCTTTCCTTTCAGTCACACCTCAGCGTATGTCCCCAGCACCCAGGCGTCTATGGGCCTTCCCAGGTATAGAGACAGTCCATGAGGGGGATGGGCTGGGGCTTTCCTGACCCACCAGTCCTGCCCCAGAGCCCAAGGAGGTGGCCCTCGCTAGTAAAAAGAGCTTGGTCCTGTCACACCCTTTCCTGACTGGGCTTACCTGAGGCCAAGGCCTGTAGGCACAAGGGGCTTCTGCCATTCCCAAGGCAGAAGGTTGCTCTCCGGGGACCCCTGAAGATTAGAACAGACACCAGGGGGTTTGGAATTTCCTCCCTTGATCTCCATGCCCACACTCCCACAGAAATGGACACCACAAGACTGTGGTGTTTTCCTTGCTACCTGAGGCAGACCTGCTGCGCCCTGTCACCTTCTACATCTTCCGTCGACATCCTCAAGACCATGGGACAGGCACAGCCCTGCCACTCCATCAGGGCCTCCACAACAGACTGTGCGCAGTGTCTTCATCACCCCGATGCAGATCCAGAGATACCCACCTGGGTTAGTAGCACCTGCATTAGACCCGACTTGGAAGCGGTGACCAGCTCTGCTTGGAAGGAGCCACGGCGGTCCCTGGCAGGCCACTCTCCAGCCCCAGACTTCTCCTGGGCCTTGGCAAGTCAAATTCTATGGCAAGCTGGACACCTGGAGGCCCCTGGAGGGAAATGGGAGTACCAAGCCCACAGCCTAGGCCCACCAGCAGCATGCACTGTGTCCTTTGTTCCAACCAAGGGGACAGTTTCTCTCTTCCAGGCTCCAAGGTCAAGTAGCAGAGGAGGCCAGTCAAGTATCTAGCTGAGCCTTGCCAGTAGAGGGGCTCCAGGGTTGCTGTGGGCCCACTAGCAGCCACCAGGAAGTTCCCAGGTTCAAAAAGCCACCTGATACCTCAGCCAGAATAGGGCAGGAGCAGGTGGACCAGTCACTCACCTCTTCTCAGCCGTGGGATAGCCAGCATATGAACCCATGATCAAATGGGATGTTTGGAAATACTTCCGGCAGCCTGGGGCTCACCTTTTCCTTTTGCCCAAAAGACTTTGAAATGGTGCAACACCCATAATTGGATGACATCCACTTAATTCATTTTTATTCTTTTATTTAACTTGATTTTGCTGTTTCTCTTTAGAAACAGAATATTTCTCAAACTCAAGATCCCACTCATATCTTCCCATTCTAAACTCCACAAATTGTACCATTTTACATGTTACATTTTCATATATGATCAATTTTGACTACATTTTTGTGCATGGAAATATTTGTGGATTGAAGTTTCTTAAACGTGTGAATCCAATCATTCTAGTACCGTTTGCTGCTAAACTTGTCCTTTCTTTACATAAGTTGCTTTTCACCTTTGCAAAAAAATCAATGGAACATGCACGTGAGAGCCTATTCTGGACTCTTTATTGTGTCCTGTTGATCTACGTGGCTATCCTGTTACCAGCACCATATTGTCCGGATGGCTGAACCTTTGCAGTATGCCTTCAAATCAGGTACTGGGAGCCCTCTTGTGTGGTTCTTTTCTGGAATGATACTGACTATTCAAGATTCACTACAACACACAGACACACGTGCCTATGAGCATGCACACGTGTGCACCACACAAATACACAGATGCACAACATGATAGCTTGTCACTCATCCCAGGAATGCCAGGTTGGTCCACATTACATGACCCAATGTCATTCACTCTAGAAAACATTCAGAGATAAAAATATATTACCATTTCTGTAGACTCAGAAAAACCCTTAGCCCAAATCCAACCACCACAGGAAAACTTCCAAGAAACTCAAAATAGAAAGGTGTTTCCTCAAATTGATAAAAGGCATGGACAAAAAGCCTGTAGTTATTCTTCAGTGCCTAATGTTGCACATGGTAGAAGACTGGATGCTTGCACCCCCATGAGAACAAAGCATGGATGTTAGAGCACTCCACTTCTATTAAGCACCCTGTGAAGGGTGCATAAGTGGAGAGAACTCCTTCCTCGAGTCCACCTGGATTTCCACTTGGTGTCATTACTCTGTTGAATGAACTTCTGTTTCCCTTTCTCTCCCTGCATATCTCCTGGTGAGGATTTCTTTAATCTCTTGTTGATCTGCAAACCTTGTTAATTGGCCTTTTTTCTTGGAAAATGTTTTGAGGTGGAATGAATTCTTGGTTGACAATTCTCTTCTTTAAGTACTTTAAAGAATTCTCTCCACCATCATAGGACTTGCATCTTTCCAACAAAAAGTCAGCCTCTTCCATATCTTTGATTTTCTGTACATATGTGTTTTTGTCTCAATCCCCACAACCCAGCTGCTTGTCGGAATATACTTTCCAGGGCATAGACATATATGCTAAAGACACAATAAATACTTCAAATGTGGTGTTACCCAAGGGTAGATAAATAGGGTTTTGGAACAGGTCAGAGAGCCCAGAGACAGACTCATAAGGGTCTAAACATGACTGATAACCAAGAAGCAATGTGTGAAGGACCCCTATTGTTGTTATGTGCTAGACTAGTGGAGACCCTCAGGCTATACGACCCAAGTAGTTTTTGATTTATATAAGGCAGAGTGAAAATGTTACCTCTTCAGAAAGTTGCTAAAAGTATCTGGCTTAATATTTGTAAAGTCATTCCAGCAATATTAAGATGCAGGAAGTCACTGATCAACACCTGATCTCCTTACTGCTTTATTAGTCACAGAATGAAGCTTGAGTCCTGGTAATACAGGTACCTGTAGAAACATCAGTTATGAGATGGGTTTATGAGACCCAAGCCAGGGTGTGGAAACCTGTGACAGTGACAGAAGAGAAATGGCAAACAGGACCCCATGGCACACCCCAGGCCAACACAGCACCATGTAGGAGCAGTTGGGCTTTGGTCTCTAGCAAGGAGAGGGGGATTATCAAAGAAATAGTTTCATTAGAGAGATGATGTCCTTCCAGTAAGAAGGAAAGGTCCACTGTGTATGAGGTGCGTGTCCTTGTGGTGAGTGCAGGCTTCCTGTCCCTTGGCCATCAACTCAACTCATACCAGGAGTCCACCATGGAGCCTGGTGCCTGAGAGGCATGTGCTTCCCTGCCACACAGGAGGAAGCAGCCCTCCCAGGGTAAAGAGGCCTCAGCCCCTTATATGGCCACAGCACTGGGTACCGAGAGAGCACAGCATTTATAAATGCCCCCTCCAAGTTAGGTCACGAACATCACATGTAGAAACTGTAGAAACATCAGTATGAGATAGGGTTCCAGGACCCAAGCAAGGGTGTGGGACTGGGGACAGTGACAGAAGTGATGCAGTAAATGGGACCCACATGGTCCACCCTATGCACATCAGGACTCACATCTTTCCTGAAACATCTTTTGTCCACATCTTGTGATATCTCCCATTCTGAGTGACTCTTCTTGACTCTGTACTCAACAACAGCCTCCCTCCCCCGCAAAAAGGGATCTTTAGGAGAAGTCACAGCCTCTACCCCTTGGTGGATCTCCCAGTCCAGACCAGCCCAGCACATTCCATGCTAGACAGGGAAGAAAGGGAGCTTGGGTCCAGTTTTTCTATTGGGCTTGGGCATACCAGGAGCTCAAACTAAGTTCTTTCATTTAGCTAGAAACTGAGTTGCACTTTGCGCAGAAGATGTAGAAGTTCTTGTAAATCTGTCTCAGAACCTACTCTTGGATTGATCAAGCCTAAGGTGATTCAGCTGTGCTCTCTCTCCTTTTTTTAAAATTAATCAATATTTTTTATTTTGGTATTGTGGGGTACAGTTAAGGGTTAGGTATGCAAATATGTTTCATTCAGGCACCCTTGTTGATAAGGGGTGTCTCCCCATTCCCAGACAGATATTTACTACCATTAATCCCACCTCCCTTCCCCTCCCTCCCCCACCATAGTTTCCCACCACTGTCAATCCTTTTCTTATATTATTATGATAGATGTTCAAGGTCCACTATATGAGTGAGAACATGTGACACTCAGATCTTTGTTTTTGTGAGAGGTCACTCAGTATTATAGACTCTAGTTCCATCAGGTTGCTGTGAAATTCATGATTTTGTTCTTTTTATGACTGTGTAGTATTCCATCATGTATATGTACCACATTTTTAAAAAACCAGTCCTCTTTTGATGGCCAGCATGGCTGATTCCAGGTTCTTGCTATTGTGAACAATGCTGTGATAAACGTACGTGTGCAGGTATCTTTTTCATAGAGTTATTTGAGTTCTTCAGGGTATATTCCCAGTAGAGGGATACCGGGGTCATATGGGAGGTCAATATTTAGAGTTTTTAGGAATCACCACACTGTTTTCAAGAGAGGTTGCACTAGTTTGCACTCCCACCAACAGTGTAAAAGTGTTCCCTTTTTGTCACACCCTTTCCAGCAACTGTTATTTTTTGCGTTATTGATAATTGCCATTCTGACTGGAGTTAGGTGGTATACTGACTGGAGTTAGGTGGTACCTCAGTGTGGTTTTGATTTGCATCTCCTTGATGATTAGTGAGGTTGAACATTTCTTCATGTGTCTGTTGGCTGCTTGGATATCTTCCTTTGAGAAGTGTCTGTTCATATCTTTTGCCCACTTTATAATGGGGTTGTTTG